>NC_056728.1:992997833-993200333 GCF_019279795.1 Protopterus annectens
ATAATAAATATATAGTTAGATAAACAGATACTTAACAATTCAAGTTGAAAAAAAAAGGAAGAGAGAGCGAGAAGGACTGACCAGTCCATATAACAACGTACATCCCAGTTACCAGATTATATTTGGTGCAGGATGATTTTGATGACAAATGTCAATGCAGGGAGTTTATTGTATTAAAATAAAAGGCACATCCTAACTCAGGCAGCACCAGGTTAACTTAGGTTCTTAGCAATATTTCAGATGAATTCATATTGCGAAAGTGCATAGCACTTTCCACGTTTTACTTTTCCAGTTTACTAACACTGTCTGTTTTGTCCTTTGGTGTTGTGATATATAGCTGAGAATTTTTCTGAGGCAAAATACAGGCCAAGAGGACCTCTGCCCCAACACCAGAAGTGATGTCTCAGTCTCATCTTACATATCATACTGTAGCTGCACTGCTGTAGTCCTCAGAGGACACCTCACCTTACGATGTCAGGTATTCCTTCATTCTGGTTGTTTGTCCCATTTACTCTATGTTATGCACTGTGCCACTAGTGACTACTGTCAGTATATGTCATTTAGACTAAGACAGCAGCATGTCCTTCAGGTTGGTCAATGCCTTTATTTTTTAATTGCTGTATTTGTTTGTCTGTTTGTTGATGTATTCTTTAACTTGTTTGCATATTTCTTTATTGTTTTATTAAAAGTTTTCATTCTTTCACATTTTATGTACCACTGTAGATAGTTAACTATACTTGTTCAGAAATGATCAAAGACTGTCATAAAGTACACTGGAACAGGTCTGATGCTGAATACTCAGGTTCTTACCCAAGCAAAACTAATGTGAAGAAGGGAAAATGGCATTGAAGGAAAATAGGCTGCTGGTACACTTTTCCCATTTCATGTAGTCTGCCTTTAAAATTAAATATCAAGTAACATGTTTTTCATATCACATTATCTTTGAATAATTGTCAAAGTCGCATACTCCAAATCTGAATTTAGACCAGTGACAAGTGGAGTACCACAGAGTTCACTCCTGGGTCCTCTCCTGTTTGGTATCTACTTTTCTGAAGTACAGGTTAACACAGAAGGTCTTTGGCTAACGAAGTTCATAGGTAGGTACTAGGCTATCTGCCCAAGGGCATTTATAAGCCTAGCCAGAATGTGTTGGCTTTCGCCTCCCTTTTGAATTAGTTTCCTGGGCCTCTGTCTAGCAGGGCCATTGAAGTGATCCCAGGGGTAAATTTATGATTTCCCATCCACTTGTCAAGATTTCTCTTGAAGAGAGTCAGTGAGGGGCTTTGCCTAACATAAACTGGGATTCTATTCCAGAGTGAGGGAAGTCTCTGGGACAGGAATATATCCCTCCAGCATGTCCTGAGAAAGTTGCTCCCTCCCCAGGGAGACACACACACACACTCACACACACAGTTGACAAGTGCAGTATTCAAACCCCTACTTAACTACATTATGATACTACAGCAGTATGCATTTACACGATGCGCTATACACATTACTAAGTTCACAGATGACTGCAAACTAGGAGCCATCATTGAAACTCCTAATGATGTGGACATCCTACAAAAGGGCCTCACTGAGACAGATGCCTGATGTTAAAGCCATGGCTTCAAGCTCAATGCCAAAAAGTGCATTGTCATACCCTATGGTAAAAACTCTGTACCCATGAGCTACCACATAGGTGGTAGTCTACTTAACACCAAAAGTGTGATAAGAGGCCTTGGGACGCAGGTGGACAGTAGTCTTTCCTTTGATAATCACATCACCACAGTAGTCAGGAAATCCTTCTATGTGGCACACCTCATCACAAAAGGTTTCTCATCCAGGAAAAAAGAGGTCATTGTTCCCCTCTATTCATCACTCATTAGACCCATTATAGAGTACAACGCCCCTTTTGGTATGTACCTCACAAGACATCTACAACAACTAGAAAGGCTGCAGAAATACCTCACAAGGAGGATTACCGGCCTCAAACAGATGCTCTACGCAGACCGTCTAAAAAAACTTCAGCTTTACAATATCGCATATCACTTACTAAGAGGCGATCTCTGCCTAACATACAAAGCTATGTCAAACCCAGAGTTGTTGGACATGCTCCACTTAAAGAAATCCCAATCCCTCTGAGCTACATGCTCCAGGGACCTAAACCTTGTCATCACTATAAACAGAACATGCTGGAGGGATAGATTCCTGTCCCAGAGGCTTCTCATACTCTGGAATAAACTACCTATCTATATCAAACAAAGCTCCTCATTAGCACTCTTCAAGAAAAATCTTGATGATTAGATGGAAAATATGAAATTCACCCGGGGATCACCTCTGTGGCTCTGCTCAACAGAGGCACAAGAAGATAATTTTCTTGGGCGGGGAAAGCCAGGGTACCTTTTTGGCTAGGCTTGTATAGGCCCAAGGGCCGATAGCCTAGTACCTACCTATGAACCTATTTATTTTGATAATGGGCCTGATTAGCATCAAGGAAAGCACTCTTGTTCATTTTTTGAAAAGTTTAACAGAAGTCTTTGAATGAATCATTTGTCAAACTAGATAAAACCAATGAGGCAAATACAAAGGCCTGAATGACAAAATTTTGAGAAAAAATGGTCTGTCATAGTTCCAACATCAAAGTCTTTCACAAAATTACTTTTTCTATGTTAGTAATATCTAAAAGCTGGTCTGGAATCTTGTGCTGTGCAAAATTTCCACCTTATAATGTAAAATGCTCATGTGTGCAAAAAACTAGAGAGTGCTAGTGATATCAACCCCATCTGATGAAATATGCCATTTTCCTGGAAGAGTTTAATGTCCTGTAATACTTCCATGTGAAAAGGTTCATCAGTCATTTTCATTTAGTTCTGTTATGTCCACCAGGAATTTATAGTCATGTGAATGCTTATGCAAGTATGATCTACCAGGCAACAATTGCTTTGTACTATATTATTTAATAGAACTAATATTTAGTCAGGCTATCCATATTTGATGTACCTGGCAGGAAACTGGTTAAGTTATCCAGGATAGTGTTCCATTTGTAATATGATGGATAAGGACATTGTGTCACAACTCCGTAGTGACAATGTAACAGTGTTAGAAGTCAAACAGGCTCTAGAACATTAGATAAGGTAGTCATGAGGTCTGTGTCCTACAGAAACTGGCTGAAATGATAGAAACACTTTTCCTTTTAACCATGGTTGGCATTGACAGAGGAAAGGAGACCTCTTTTGCTCCTCAGAGAGTAAGACCTGCATACACTTGCACGTTAGCTTGCTACATTAAAGGGCCCAGAAGTAGAGAAAAGCAATACCTAGCATGCATCTTGAAACATTTTAACCTCTGTGGGTAGAACCCCTTGCTTCCAGAGATAAACAGTGAGACTGATCTGCTGGCAGAGATGGAAAGTGCTCTTTATGAGGACCCTGGCAGGTTCTGATATACCACTGAGTCATAAGCCAGAAAGAACATTATCTTCTACACTGGCAATGTTTCACATCTGTGAGGTATATCATAAACTGATGTAAATATGAGATGACATACAGAATGATTCAAAAAGGAATTATGTGTCAAACAATTGGGATCCTTTACATATTTTCTGGGTGTGAAAAGTATAAGGGTTTATGAAGCACCATGATATATATTAGATCATACCTCTCAGTTTCTTAGCACAAGAAATCTGGACAAAACCTAATGTAATGGGGAGACAAAGGCCCACAAATAGTGGCAGATTTTAAATCTTGCTCTTATAAACTTAGAAAGTTAATAGAATAATAGGATTTGCATCAGCATGCATTTTTCTGAAGGATATAAAGTCTGAAACTCAAACGTGTCATTATTTAGTGACTTCAGTCTCGGATTTGCCAGAAAAACATGCATTTTATAAGGAGCAGACCAAAAATATGAAACAAAAATCTGGACAGTCTGCAAAAATCTGGACAGTTGAGAAGTATGCTGTTAGATAATCACTATCTGAGATGCAGGAAACAATTCAAAAAAAAAGTTTGTCACAGAAGTGATACATTTTGTTAAGTTAACTAAAGATGAGCAACAGAACCAACAGGAGTTAAAAAGGCAAACAAGATCACCCGGATTCACTAATCCTCTGTGTAAGACTTAATAAGTCTTACTTGGAGGCTGCAGTTGAATGGTTTGACGTCAGCGTGCCATGAATATTCATGAGGGCACGCTGACTCAACCGTAACTCTTACACGGACTGAGTAGGAAAGCAGAGGGTGTGTCCGACTGCCGAGCAGTCTAAATGTGCATGCCCCTGCAAGGTTTTAAAAAGCATAATGTCAACACATAAGAGCGAGTTCGCTTAAATGTACTTGCACCCAACACCACACTCCCTGACACTGTAAACCCCCATCACACTTATATAAAGTAAATAATTATATATATTTTTTTAAATCCACGATATAGCTGCCCGTATTTGCACTTGTGTGCGCGGGTGTGCCCATTGCTTAGCTAGAGTTAGCAATTCTGACACGGAAGAGCATAAGAAGAATGTTTATGCAAACCGCACCAAACTGCCATAGCGTAATGGTAGAGCGTATGTACCAAAAAAAGGCATTCGTGGTTCGCGTCCCACCACTCCCCTTCTTATTTATGTTTTAAATCAGTATTTGAAATAATACCAGACATATATGATTAAAATTTTATTAAAAGCAGTGACATGGCCAATGTATCAGTGAACAAACTAAATATTTTTAAAGGACCCAGATATATAATAGCCTGCTGTTAAGCAATGCTTTACACAGCTAAACACAGGTGCCCATAGTTTAATAGCACTTTAATAAAACAACGAAATATACACCAGGATCTTTATTAAATAAAGCTTTCGGGTCTATACCCTTCATCAGTATAACTTAACATATAAAAAATCACCATTTAAATAGGAGAACATAAAGTCACATGCTTCAACCCAACCCACCTAACAATAAAAATTAAAGCTACAATGAATCAATAAATATATGCAAAGTAGCACATTTATTATTTTTATTTATTTATTTATTTTATTTTACATTTGTTGACCGGGATAGTCCGTCTGGATACATGTCCATTTTCAGCGGAGGCCCGGGGAGAAAAGCTCCTCATTGACAGTAAGTTGCATTCATATTAAACAGAGTACATAATACTTCTTTTGATAATTAATACATGAGGTAACAGAAGACCATATGATTATATACAATAACATTTAGAAAAACTTCTGATTAATGCTAGATACAGAGAATGAGCCTCAAGGTATTCCAATATTGAAATAGAGGTTGAGGAAGTGATGGGTTTAGTCTGGTTTAGAACATTGACAGAGCCATTGGTTTTTAAAATGAAAGGATAGACTTTTCTTGAATTTGCATAGGGAGGTGACATTGGTGAGTTGTGGAGGAAGGGAGTTCCATATTTTACCAATGGAATTTGCAAACAGAGAGTCACCCCCAAAGTTACAGGATTTGACCGTTTGAGCAAGTAGCCTGTTTGATGAGTGCAGACTATTTAGATTTGAGTATGGGGTGATTAAGTTGCACAGCACAGGAATGGTGTCAGGTTGAGTGAGAATTTTGAATGCTACTATTAGTTGGTTCTGCTGGAGTAGATTTGGTAGTTCAATCCAGCCAAGGTTATGTAGTTTAATACAGTGATGGGTTTTGTAAGGCATGCCAGTAGCAAATCTAGCAATATGATTATAGCAACATGTGAGTTTGTTTAGGTCTGATTTGTAAAGGTTAGTGAGTATGGGGGAGGCATATAAGAGGGAGGAGAGGAGATGTGACCGGGCTATGGCCTCTTTCGCCCTGGGAGTCAGAAAGGATTTTATTCTATATAGGGACCCTAGTTTCTTAGTAACTGTTTTAATAGTTTGGTTGATATGTAGGTCAAATCTAAGTTTATTGTCAATGGTAACACCTAGTAACTTGGAGTTGGAGTCCGGGGATATAATAGTCCCATTTTTGGATTGGACAGAAAAGTGTATAGGGGAAGGTTTATGGGTAGGATGGAAGAGTAATAGTTTGTTTTTTTTTGGGTTGAGGATCAGATGGCGACCTGACAACCAGTCTTCAACTGCAGTCAGACAGTCTTGGGTTTTGGATAGTAGTTTAGCTGGTGATTTGTCTGAGTTGATTAATGTCGAGTCATCCACATATTGAATACAAGAGGTCTCGGGGATGATTTTGTGGAGGTCATTAATGAAAATAGAAAAGAGTAGAAGTCCCAGTATGGAGCCTTGGGGGACCCCTATGGAATTAGGTAAGAGGGGCGAGAGCTTGTTTTGCCAGAGTACAGCTTGTTGCCTATCGGAGAGATAGGCACGAAACCAATTGAGTGTTTTGTTATCTAGTTAGAAAGTTTTTAGAGTGTTGTGAAGTAGTTGGTGGTTGACCATATCAAAGGCCTTTGATAGGTCCAGAAAGAGTGCGGATGATATTTTTTTGTTGTTCTTGTTATGGTTTATAGTGTCGGTGAATGAGAGGATGGCGGTGGTGGTGCTATGTTTGGGCCTGAAACCATGTTGTGAGCTAGTTAGAAGATTGCTCTGGGTTAGGTAGTGTACAAGTTGTTTGTGTATACATTTTTCCATGATTTTAGCGAGTGGTGACAATATGGCTATTGGCCTATAGTTAGACAGATCAGTGGATGCCCCACCTTTGTGGAGAGGGATTACATAGGAGATTTTCCATATTGAGGGGATAGTAGATTCAGTTATGGTATGGTTAATTAGGATGGAGATGGGGTAGGCTATAACCTCTGCAGCTTTTTGTAGATATTCAGCTGGAAGAAGGTCTGCAGCGAGGGCAGTTGGTTTTAGTTTCTTCAGTAGGGATCGAATAAAGGAAGTGGAAACTGGTTGTAGGTAGAAGGAGGGCACAGACTTCAGGATCGAACTTATTGTAGGGGGATTGGTAGGAGGTTGTTGGGCAGCTAAAGATTTGATAACATTGATAAAGAAAGTGTTAAAGGTATTGGCCACTTCTTCAGGGCTTTTATCATTTAGATCTACTGGAGTTGGAGTGGTGGTCTTCCCTGGATGGAGAAGGTTGTTTAGACCCGCCCAAAACTTTTGGGGATTGTGTTGGTGTTTATCTTGTAGTTGGTAGTAATAGTTTTTTTTGTCAAGTGAAATGGATTTTTTTGTCTCATTTCTAAGTTGTTGGAAGTAAATCCAATCTAGGGGAGCTTTGGAAGCACGCCATTTGTCCCAGGCTTTGTTTCTAAGTTTAATTTTGGATTTTGAGTCTTTTGTTAGCCAAGGAGCTATCTGTTTTTTGATTTTGATTGAACGTATAGGGGCATGGGAATTGAGTATGTTTGTAAATGTGGAGTTAAAGTTTGTTACTGCCTCTTCGAGGGGGAGGTATTTAAGAATAGACCAGTTACATGACTGCAGCTATAGTTGGAATTTAGTGAGATTAAAATGTTTAGTGTTCCTGATTGATGTGTACACTGGTAACTTGCATCACCCTGCTTTTTTTTTCTCTATGTAGGTGATGAGGTGATCACTGAGCTCATTTGGGAGGGTCCCAGACCTGTAAGTATGGGACTGATTATTTATGAGTATCCAGTCTAGGATACTTTCTTTTTGATTGGTGTTCCCAATTCTGGTGGGGGAGGATATAATCTGTGAGAAACCATGGAGATTTATGTGGGTGGGGTTGGACTCGGAGGTACATTGATTCCAGTCTATATTGATATCACCCATAATAATAGTTTCTTGGGGGTAGTTAATAGTAAGCCAGTTTAAAATATACTCAAGTGTGTCAGAGTTATTTCCAGAGGGGATGTAGATAACAATTAGGTTGATACTTTTTTCCTTATTCAGTTGTATTTTTAGGGCAGTTAACTCTGCATTAGAGATCTGGGGAGGTTGGGAGGGGTTCAAAGTAACGTTGAGTGGGCATTTGAAGAGCACAGCGATACCACCTCCTTTTTTTATTGGGCGGTCGGTTCTGTATATGTTATAGCCAGGTGGTGAGATCTCGTTATCTTTCGTCGTAGGTTTAAGCCAGGTTTCTGTCAGGCACATAATGTCAGGGTGGTGGGTAGCTAAAAGAGCATGTAGGTTGTGTATTTTATTGTTTAGACTTCTTATATTTAGGTGGCAGATTAGGAGGGAGTTTGGAGATCTGGGAAGAAGAGATGGGCTATGAGAGTTAGCGATTGTTGTGAGTCCCGGGTTGGGGTGGATGTCTCCATCTTTAGTAAATTTTTTTCTTAGGTATTGTGTTAGTTTCAGGAGTTTGAGTATTAGTTTTTCAGCATGTTAAGATTTGGGATGATTCATTTTTAGTTTATAGGGGTGGTGATAATTGGTATATTGTAGTTTATTGGTTGGATAGTGAGTAAAGTGAGTAGTGTTGAGTGGGGTTGAGGGAGTACTGGTATATTACTTAGGATAGTGATATCCTTTGTAAAACTGGCCCTCATATTTAGTTAGCAAGTATAGTGAAGTAAAGACTAATTGGGTAAGGGGCACAGTTTTTATGACTGGCTTGAGAATCAGAGATAGGTAGGGCTTCATAGTGTTTAATGTAGCTGTAGGTGGCTATCCAATGAGCAAATGTGGTAGGAGTGGTTCTAGTGGAGGAGGAGGGAGGATGGGAGAAAACAGCGTGATTTTGTGTGGGTATAGATAGAAGTGGGTGTGGTTGGTTAGGTATAAAAGTAGGAGTTCTGGGGCGGGTGGAATATGGGGGCAGGGCGGGGCACGAAGCGAGCCCGAGCGTAGCGAGGGCGAGCGGAGTGGGGTTAATTCCACCCCACACTGACCAAGGTAATAGAGTAGGTATTTTGGTTCTGTTTGTTTCTTTTGAGGTAACTACAAATTTTACTCTAGTTGTGGGCCAGCATGACAATAAACCATCGTTTAAGGTGATGTGCTGCTGTTTTTAGAATCTAGAGTACAAGTTATGGAGGGGATACTCTATTAATATTATCAGACTCCGGTATTTATGGATATTGACCTTGTCCGTTAATTTAATTTCTTAAACCAGGTCTTTGCTGAGCTTACAGCTCTCGTAAAGCTTTCCTTCTATTGGCGCGTCTTGGTGTGGGTGGCCAGGGGAAATTACTGGGCAGTACCTGAGAGAATAAATAAAAATAGAGCTTACTTTCAAATGTAGTTTGTATGCTGAGTTAGAATACAGTGAGTAATACAGGCAAGTTTAGTCAGTGGATACCAATTACATACTTAGAAGTCAGGCTAACTATACTATGCAAACGAACAGATTGCAATACCTGTAAGCAATTGCAGCAAACTTATCCGAGTATTCTAAACACACGTTCCTTCAATCTTAATCAACAAACTAATAACCAGATATTGTCTCTTAAGTATGCGCAGGAGTAGTAACAGAAATTTATAAGTTCTAAAACATGCTAGCTTTACTGGACGGATGATTTAATTTATCCTGATAAACATATTCTAACTATATCTTCTAGACCGTCAAACATTACAATATAGCAGTGCACTGATACCGCGGTGAAGAAATCACTTTCAGGTACAAGAAGATAAAAAATCATATAAAAAAGTTTGTCACAGAAGTGATACATTTTGTTAAGTTAACTAAAGATGAGCAACAGAACCAACAGGAGTTAAAAAGGCAAACAAGATCACCCGGATTTACTAATCCTCCGTGTAAGACTTAATAAGACATAAAAAAATCACATCTATAAAACGTATATATTTTTATAAATAAACAATTTTATACTGTTTCATATGAAATCACATGCACCATACTTAAAGATTAATAATTAATAATTAAAACTTAAACTTATAAAACTTCTCTCTGTCTTTTAGCCAGAACAGGCTTTAGACTAACTGAATTATTTAGGCCTGGGGCTACATCAGCTTGAAGTCTAATAATCCATTCTAGTTCTTTTAATTCCAATAAATTATTAATGTCACCCTTCCTCAGACCTACCTCTACCTTACAAAGAACCCTAAATCTAAAAGTATGTCCCACACCTTCATCCAATATATGCTTACTTAAGGCATTGGTGGGCAACTTCCTCCTGATTTCAGACCTGTGTTCCACCATTCTCTCCCTCAGTTTTCTTATAGTTTTACCTACATAGAATGAGGTGCAACACACACAAGTAGCCAAATATACTACTCTCTCCTCATTACAAGCAGTAATTGTTCTCATGGTAAATGTCTCATTAGTTATAGGATGTGTAAATGTAGCATCACCTGTATAAATGTCAATGCAACAAGTACAATTATAGCATTTCACTGTTTTAGCCACCCTTCTATCATCTCCATTTTTATTCTGAAAATCCTTGTAGCACAATTTCTGCTTCAAAGCTTCAGAGCTCCTATAGGCGAACCTAGGTTTATCACCTACTATAGACCTAATCTCAGGCATAGCCATTAAAATTGCCCAACTCTTCTCAATTATGCTACAGACACTATGAGAATTTAGGTTATAAGTTGTCAAGTACCTAACAGCAATATTATTACCCAACATCACCTGTCTAGTAGCACTATTCTCACTACAGCTTCGTAATATAGGTTTATACCTGGACTCTCTTTCAATAATTACATCTTTAATTACTTTATTTATAAATTCCTTCGAATAACCACTCTTCTCAAACTCCATTGCCATAGCATTTACCTGCTCTTGAAACACTTCATCCTTTGTATTTAATCTACTCAGCCTAATAAACTGTGCTTTCAACGTTCCTTTGAAAATATGAGGGGCATGCATGCTGTTTTTATTAACATACCTAAGGGCATCAACATCTTTTTTAAACACCTTGGATTCCAAAATATTAGATTCCTTAAAAATTGTTACATCCAAAAAATTCATAACACTATCTGAAGTTTCCATCTTGAAACTCAGGAAACTAGTTGAATCATTCAAGTACTGCAAATACAGATCCAAATCCAGCAAAGTACCCTTCCATAACATAAAGCAATCATCTACAAATCTCTTATAGAATGACACATATTTGTTGAACTCAATACTCTTATCTAAAATAACCCTTTTCTTCCATTCATAAAGTACAAGGTTGGCATAGGTGTTGGCAACGGGCGTACCCGTTGCCACACCTGTTAATTGAAGGAAAGGTTCACCATCAAAAATAAACACATTATGTAATAAAACAACTTCTAAAAGAGAACAAATAGTCTCAATGTCTCTTCCATTCATTTTAACCTCTTGACACAAAAAGTCACGTATGGCATTAACACCATATTCGTTAGGTATTACTGTGAAAAGAAAAGTGAAGCAATATCCAGGTTAACCAAAATGCAGTTATCCATATTATTAATACACTGCCATTCATATAAGCTATTCAAAAAATCATTTGTATCTTTAAGCACAGTTGTACATACTTTCAAATACTTCCCCAAGACGCCCTGCAGGTATTTCGAAACGGGTTCAGTGACCCAACCTCCACCAGAAAGAATAGGCCTCGGGGGGGGGTCACTAATACTTTTATGTATCTTGGGTATACCATATATTTGGGGAATTCTTGGGCAAGGGACAGTTAGATAATTAAATAGATCTATACTTATAGATCTATACTTATATCATCATTTATTTGAAGGTCATAAATGACCATATTCACTTCACTAATTAATCTTTGTACTTTAACAAAAGAAATCTTTTTAAAAGTGGTGACATCATATAAAAGATTTTTAAACCTCATAAAATAATCATCTCTATCCATCACCACCACTGCTCCCCCTTTATCAGCTTGCTTAATTATTATACTAGTACACATTTGTAACTGTCTTAAGGCCATAAATTCAGAACGTGATATATTATAAACATTCTTACGCACTAAATTGCTCTTATAATACTTCCGTAATTCACATTCAACAATATTTGAAAATGCATTCAAAATGGGACATAATACTGGCATAAATGTACTCGATCTTTTAAATAAAGATGTATTCAGCATATTATCTTTAAAAATCAATTTGAGACTTATATTGCATACAAAATTGCCTTAACTATATCATCCCTAGCATTAGGGATGAATTTCAACCCCTTCGCAAGCAAAGAGAGCTGGGGTTCTGTTAAAACTAGTTTTGAAATATTAACAGTACTTTTATTAAGTCCATTGCTCGAATAGCGGGGTTGTTCAATAATTGCAAACTGTTGTTCCGTATCAATGTCTCCAACAGAACAACTCACATTTTTGCACAAAGTCCCATCATTAAAACCTACAGAGATAAAGTTCTCACCAGCATTAATGAAACAGACTAGCGTTTCACGGTCTTGTTGTGTAACAAAGGACTGCTCATAGCTAAACAGAGGTGCCCATAGTCTAATAGTGCTTTACCCAGCTAAACAGAGTTGCCCATAGTTTAATAGCGCTTTACCCAGCTAAACAGAGTTGCCCATAGTTTAATAGCGCTTTACCCAGCTAAACAGAGTTGCCCATAGGTTAATTGCGCTTTACCCAGCGCAATAGAGTTGCCCAAAGTTTAAAAGCGCTTTACCCAGCGTAATGTGTTTGTGCGGTGTGCGAGCCGTGCCAACCAGGGCACCATGGAGCAACTTAGAGCTAAGTTGCTTAAATGCAGCCACACCCCCTAGCCTGTCTAGACAGTATTAAAATAAAAGAATGACAAGGTTTGAACCCAGGACCCTATGCATCATAATCAAAGTACAGAACCACTAAGCCATGACAACATAGGGGACACAGCCACTATTAACATTCATAAACTTACGAATGGTAGTTTAACCATTACTAAGGTCTGCAGTCAACCAAGAATTTTACAAAATGGCCGATCACAAAAAAGTGCAGGAAATGTGGCATATTTAAGCCCCATAGGCGGGAATACTTGCCATAACTGATTGAGCTCACATTTGCAATCAGAATGGCAGGTGCAGGAGAGGGTTCACACTTCCGAGTGCAACGTTGGGGCATCGAGGAGTCCAAATACATGGTTTGGCTCGTTGTCCACCATCACGAGTCAAGACTCCTGCAGGGCCAGTTCCAAGGGATGGAGTACAAGGCAGAGGCTTGGAACCAGTTAGCTCGTGATCTCACCAGTGCCACAGGCATTCCCTGGACTGGTGAGCAGGTCCGTCACCACCATGCAGACCTGAAGAGACGAAGCAGGACCACCTGAACCAGTGGATACAGGAGGCCCGTGGGATGCAGAATGCCCCACAACTGAGTATGTAGCCATGGAATCCAGTATGTAAGAATTGATAATGGAGTATGTATAACGGATAGGTATGTCTCAACATCCCTTCATTTACTTTACAGCTGCAGGTGACCGTGCTATGAATCAGCAAGCCTATGCTGATAGGCTGCTAAGGCTGCGCCACCAGGCAGGTTAGTGATTATTATGCATGTATTGTTATATAAAATATGGGAGAGAGCATGAAAGAAAGTGTTGTATTCCAATAAAACAGCCATAGAATTGCCTGAATAAGTCCTCTGCATGTACTGTCAGATAAAAACGTCAGAGAGGCAGAAAAAGAGTGTAGTAACCCATTAAGAAAGGTAACATATGTCTGGAATAATATCTCTGCAGGCACTGTCATATAACATAAGTGAGTGAGCCTGAAAAAAGATTGTTCTAATCTATTAATAAAGGTATAATATGTCTTGAACATGTCTGCCATAAACACCGTTAAAACAAATAAAGGAGTAAGCCTGTGGAAAAGTGTGCAATGTCATTAATAAAGGTCTGAAACCCAGAGTGTGTCTGTGTCACAGAGTCTGAAATGTTGTTGTACCCTTGCATTATACAAACAGTACTGTTTGAAAATGTGCTGGCAACCCAGAGTTATGCAGTCCCATATAAAGTGGGTGACGGAAGTGCTACTAGCTGTGAAACATATATACAGTCCACAATAGTCAGTTACTGGCTGGCATGAATAAGTAAACCTGGCACATATGTAGCATGTAATTATTCACCAGAAATGTGAGTGTGTGTCAAGAAATGCAGGGTTCTGTACAAATTGAAGTAAAAATGTCATGTGAAAACATCTCAGATATGTAGATAAAGAAATATAAATGCAAACAAGAAATATGTAGCAGTAACATCTGCATCCTGGACAGTTAGTATATCAGATATAGGTCAGGCATATATTGAACTAGCCAAACCCATGACACAACCTAATGTATGGTGGCAAGTGTAATAATACAGGTAGGGGATATACACTTGCAGTCACTGGGAATGTAGTGTAGACTAAAAGGTCATTATAAGATGTTAACCGAGGTTTTTTCTACACCCTACCGTATGTGCATAAACCATGCAATTCCACACCTCAATGGGTATGTGTGACCTTAAATATTTGTTGGGACATATGTCTTATTGTTTATAAATATGTGCATTGATGTTGATGCATGTGCCCTGTTCAAACACCACGTTCATGGTGGCCTGTTGCTACCAAACATCCCTGCATGCTGTTGGAATATCCACTGTCGTTCAATATATGCATGTGTTATGCTTGCTGTTCAACTGTTGGAAACTTGGTGTGTTGGGTTAATGGGAATATTACTGCATGCTGTTACAACTAATCTGGAATGCTGTTGTTTATGTTGTAATTAAACACACCTAATCACAGAACGTATAGGAAGGCCGGTCCCAGCGGACCCACCTGTCCCTCCTCAGTTGGTGAGTGCACCTGGCACCAGCGGCTCTGGTGCCCAGCCCGGGCTCCCCTCCTCCATTGGTCCTGTGCCACCTTCGGGTGGAAGCGCTGCAGGGGATGGGGCTCATCCCCCCATGCAAGCGTGGGCAGAGGAGGGCCACCTGTCACCCTTGCTAGGGTCCGGGCTGTGGTGCGTAGGGAGATCCAGCATTCAGTCGCTGATCCCCTACGCCAGCTCGAGGCAAGAGTGGCGCGTCTCTTGGGTGAGCCTGCCCATCCTACACAGTCCTCAGCACAGCCACCCTTGGGGCTGTGAAGGTGCAGTGCTGACTGCCCATGGGTGGGGATCTTAGTTCCACTGTTACCATCTGTGGGCTCATGGGCTTGCGATTTCCAAACATCCTTCCCAATCAATTGTGTTCACCCACCCCATGTGTCAAACTCCGCCCCTGTATGTGTCTTATTTGCCTTGTCTGTTTACCTCCACCAACCTACCTCCCCAAATATACCTACTTCCTCTACCTCACATTCCACTCTCACCTAAAAAATAAATAAAAAAAAAGGGCAATCTGTTCCCACAAAAAAATTACGCCCCATACATAGCTTCCCATTTCACACACATGTCCGCTGGACATGTAAACTGATAATTCTAATTGGCAGTACAGCATATTTTGTTGTCCTCACCCCTCTCTCAGGGGTGGAAGGTTTCAAATTTCACACCAAATTTCAAACATATGCACAGCTGTTGCTGGTAAAGAAATGGGCAGCTATGGACCTTCCCTACACCCATCCTGCACATCTCGAGCTGGTTTCCCTAATGTCTTTCCCTCTTTGTGCTCCCTTTTTTACCACTTTCCTATCTCCCCATTTTCTTTTCTTTAAAAGAAATTAGCACGGGGGTTAGCGGGATTAAGCAATTTTAAGCAGTAGATAGTGGGGGAGCGGGAGTGTGAGCTTTTGTGCGCTTAGCTAAGCATTGCTAAGCATCACACAAACCCACGCAAACCCACTTACAACTGCTTAAAAGTGCCTTAGTCACTTTGTATGACAAGGCCCTTGTACTGCTCAGCAGCAAAATAAAATACCCTTGTCAGTCTCGAACCCAAGACCTTGGACTCACCAGTCTGCATGAAGTACCACTACACCATAGCAGATATACAATGGCTTAGTGCTGAAAGCAATATATCATGCATTACCATGAGTGAATGTAAAGGGAAAATAGGAATGGCATAACACAAATCTTGTTCTGTGGGCCTTAACCAGCAGGTGTTGTGGACTTGCATGACATGACTGTGAAAAGAGAATCAGCCGTGCTAGTAGCGAATAATGTTACAGTAGCACCTTACAAACCTCATACAGTATCAGAGCAGGATAAACACTGGCATATTTGCATAGGTCACAGGCCAGACCTCCCAACAGTGACTGCTCTACAGTGATGACCCTAATTTGTAATCAAATGTTAGCTTTGCCCCTCTGACTCCCTGTGCCTAACAGTAGGCAGAAAGGTGGGGAATCTCACTTAATGACAAATGTCAATAAGTGAGAGAAGACACTGCTTGCAAGTCAGAAAAGGTGTAGTAATACATATGCTCTGAATCCCCCAAACTCTGAACTGCAAAATGTCTGAAATATATCACTGGTGTATCCCAGTTATATGTACCTTTCCCTGAGGCTGTTCAAATATATATGTGAGAGTATCTGAGGCCTGGAAGAGTCAGAAACACACAGGCATATCAGCTTGTTTGCTGTTACACACTCTGCAAATAGCTGTAGAATGAATCCCTCAAGCATGACCTTATGTAGAAGTACAACACAGAAATATCAAAGGATGTAGCCATGTACTGCTAGCAACCCCCTGTGACAATGCCATTGTTCAGGTGCTGAAAAGACTGCTGTGGTGCACAGTCAAAGAATACTAGGCTGACCTCTGTCTACCACCTGGATATGTCCACAGGTGGGAGCTACTCAGACAGACTACTAGCCTTTATAGACTTACAGGTACACAGCAACTCTGCATGTTCAGTAAGATAAACATCACACGACAATAAATAATGCACTCTGCACTTCTGCACCCCTACCCAAAGGTACTATATACCCGTGTAGTCAGGCACAACCAAGGGTGCACGTAGGCATGCACAGTAGTGAAATATGTCCAGTTGTCCTGAGCAGACTGTGCTAATGTCAACACAAACAAACCACAAACTGTTCAGAAGTGAGTAACGTACTAATGACAGTGTAGCAGTTCACAACAGTGCATGTGCCTGATATTCATAATTGGTAGTACAACACACTTAGTTGCCCTCACCCCTCTCTCAGGGGTGGAATGTTTCAAATATCCCTCCTAATGTATTGCATATGCATAGCTGTTGCTGGTAAAGAAATGGGCAGCTATGGACCCTCTCCACACCCATCCTGTACATCCCGAGCTGGTTTCCCTACTGTCTTCCCCCCTTTGTGCACCCTTTATCACCACATTCCTATCTCCCCATTTGCTTTTCTGTCAAAGAAATGAACGCAGGGGTTAGCGGGAGTGAGCACTTGTAAACAGTAGAAAGTGGGTTTGCACCAGTGTGCGCATGTGTGCACTTAGCTGAGCATTGCTAAGATATGATTAGCTAAGCCAAGCTTGGCTTAGTATTGCTAAAATAAAATAAGCTAAGATAAGATTAGCTTAGCATCACGCAAACCCACACAAACCCGCTTACAACTGCTTAAAAGTGCCTTAGTCAATCTGTATGACAAGGACCTTGTACTGCTCAGCAGCAAAGTAAAAAACCTTGTCAGTCTCGAACCTGGGACTCACCAGTCTGCATGAAGTACCACTACGCCACAGCAGATATCCAATAACTTGGTGCTGAAAGAAGTATAACATGCATTACAATGAGTGAATGTAAAGGGAAAATAGGAAAGCCATAGGAATACATTGCAATAACTACTGTTGTATGCCAGTTAATTCTCTAATTCGAAAAGAAAGTACATACTCCCATGTATCCAGTGTTAGTATTAGGAGGTGTGAGTAAACCTACACACTGAGAAGAGTGTACTGGAAGAAGCAACAGTCAGGTTTCAGTACAACATGCATTTCACTGGCTACAACCCAGCTTCAGATATGAGACATATACCAACCTTCTGACTGAGACAACAGTGTCCACAGCAAACAAGGATGGTCCCCACCTTGCAAAACTGAAAGGGCTACACCTACCTAACCTATCATTTTAGAGCAGTGTCCTGAAATCACAGTGAGAACTGCAATTACCACACAGCAGGCTGCATGCAATTACTAAATGGTGGGCACCAATTGGTGCAGAGGCCATCACATGCACATGTGCAGATACCTAGAAAAGCAGCCTATATCTGCTGTCCACACATGCAATAATATCATTGCAACAACTGGGAGAGAGAGAGAGAGAGCACGAGCGAGAGAGACAGACAGATTCAGACAGACACAAACCGGCAGAAGGAGATAGACGCTGAAAACAAACAGCAACACACAGAGGAAACAAAACCAAAAAATAAAAAAATAAATAAATAAAAGAACAACACCTACAACAGACGGAGGTGAGGAATACAAAGGTAAGGTATGTAACAGATATGTATTTGGTGACATCTGAAAGATGTGTCTGAAGGGTACTCTACATACTGTGAATCATCCATATGTGGCAGCAGTCCGTATCTATATGTACATGCACATTTGCATAGGGGAATGGACATACTGCAACTGTTAGTGAAGGCTGGACATAAGTATGTTGTTGAAGGCTGCTATGTGCACATATGTATGTAGGTTGTAGTGTGTAGCATTGCAAAAAGCAAGCAGTGCCGGTATATGTCATGTGGTGTTAAACGCTGTGGGACTGAGCTACAGGCAGTGAGGCCTGCAACAGCTATACGGCCTGAGGACAGCAGAATGCATTCTGCACAACATTGTGCAATAGTATTACATAACCATATGTCTCACAACTGTTGCATAATTGACATCCCCACCATGAAAGGTGGGCAATATATGTGCCTATATGTGCAGCTATATGTACAGCAATGGATGTTTACATGTATGTGTATATATATACATGTATATATACATATATATATGTGTGTGTGTGTATATATATATATATATATATATATTTAGATATATATGGATAAATATAGATATATATGGATATATATATATATATATATATATATATATATAGATACATATGGATATATATATATATATATATATATATATATATATATATATATATATATATATATATATAGATATAGATATAGATATATATAGATATGTATGGATATGTATGGATATGGATAGATATGGATAGATATGGATAGATATGTATATATGTATGTATATATATATATATATATATATATATATATATATATATATATATTTAAGAGAGAGAGTGAGGGAGACACAGGTGCCTGTTGTCCAAGGCATGGAAAGAACACCAGTGTTGATACCGCAGTGCCATACCCCATTCCA
The DNA here is from genome assembly GCF_019279795.1 of Protopterus annectens. Classification (NCBI taxonomy): domain Eukaryota; kingdom Metazoa; phylum Chordata; order Ceratodontiformes; family Protopteridae; genus Protopterus; species Protopterus annectens. The sequence continues at coordinate 993,016,866 of NC_056728.1, forward strand.
AAACACCTTATGCAGTAACTGCCACATAGGTGGTAACCTGCCTAACACTGATGGTGTCAGAAGGGTACACGGGACATAGGTGGACAGTAGGATCCCCTTTGATAATCACAGTGACAACAGTAGAAATGTAATCTGTCTATGTGGTATGTGTCATCACAAAAGGTGTGTCATCTAGGGAAATATAGGTCGGTGTTCCCCTATACTCATCACAATGCCCCATGTGGTATGTACCTCACATGACAACTACAGCAAGTGGAAAGGCCACAGACATACCTAACAAAGAGTAATAATGCCCTCAAACATATGCCCTATGCAGACTGACTCACAAACCACAGCTAGAGTGCATTGCATACCGCCCACCCAGAGGTTACCACTGCCGGACATACAGAGGTATGTCACACCCATAGCAGTCGGTTAACCACCATGACAACACCTCACAATCCCTCCGGGCTACATGACCTAGGGCCCTAATCCTTGTCACCTCACTAAACAGCACATGCTGGAGGTACAGGTTCCTATCCACAAATATGCCATACTCTGGACTAAACCACCCAGCATGAACAAACAAGGCTCCTAATTAGCAGATGTCATACATACCCCTGATGTTTGTTTTGGAGATAGGTAATATGCCCTGGGAGTCACCTCTGTGTATCTGGTTGACAGGAGCAAGTGAAATCACATTACATGTGTGTCAAAGGCCAGGGTAGCATGTGGCTAGGCTGCTCTAGGCCCTAGGGCCAATAGTGTATTACCTACCTAAGATACGATGCACACACACATGTACTCAGTGCAATACCTGCTATGTGAGTTGGAATGAGTGTGACAGTGACTGTGTGCAAGGTTTGTAAAGGTGTGATAGCTTAGTGTGAGGTTGTGTCTGTCATGGTAGTTTGTGTCCTAGGTGTGAGGCCAGAAAAAGATGTGTCAGTTATTGGGATCCAGACATAGTAGGATGGCATATGTTGTGACTTAGTTCCTTGTTGTCGACTGTGGTGTCCCAATGTAGGCTGAAGCAATACATGTATGCTCAGTAAGTGGTACTGCTGGTGACTCCAGCTCACATATGAACTGTTGTACTACCTGAAGCTGTAGGCCAAAATAGCACAGTATGGTGTATGTTCACAGTCCCTGGTAACACTGCCTTGTGTGTTTCCTGTAGTCTGCACAGATTACATACCACAGTCATAGGTATCTGTAAGTAGGGGCACACAGTACTATAAGGTTCACAGGTAATGCTCATCTGCATCGGCATACATCTGTGTGTTGTATGTATGTCTGATGTGTGTTTAATGATGCCTGTACCATGCCCGCAATGACATGTGTGTTACAGGGTATGTGTGTGTACCTAACAACATGTATACTCTGTTACAGCAGTATGCCAGCTATATTAACAACTGTGCATGTATGTTAGGTAGGGGTATGGCATCAAAGACTAGGGTGGTTTACTACTTTAATACTGTAAATGTACATGACATTCATTGCATAGGATGACATATTTCTTCATGCATTAGCTTGATATATACCCCCGGAGTGAGGTTGTGCATTGTATCCCAAACAGTGTGCCGACTACTGGTGCATACTGGTGTGTTATATGGAGTGTTAAAGGCACTGTCAGCCAGTTGTGGTCTGAGCACTGATATGTGGTATTGAATGTGTGTATCCTCTGATAGACAGATAGATGCTATATATGGCAGTTAAGTGATATCTGTACTTCATAATGTTAAGTGTGCCACATGACATTCTCACACATATCGTTTAATTGTCTTCCAGGATTATGGCTCATCAATGTAATTCATCGTATTCAGCTGTGGAGGAGCAGGAAATTCTGAACAGCCTGGTGCAGCACTATAACCTGATTTTTTCCAGGGCCAGCCAGCACCAGCATGACCGTACTGCACTGTGGCAAGAACTTGTTTGGCGGGTAAATGACATAGGCATGCATAACTGGACATATGAGCAGGTACGCCATCACTGCAGTGATTTAATTAGACATGTCTGGTGGCGTGCATCTGATATCCATAGGCAACAGCTTGCCACAGGTGATGGGGTGGCCATACATCCCCCCTCACCAGAGTGGAGGAGCTGCTCCTAAGCATGGTGGCTCCTGGCCTACAGCAGCAGCAACAGCGTCACACATGTGTCATCATGGAGGCCGGAGCCACCCAGCAGGATGACATGGAGCATGCAGGTAATACGCCCTAGCTGTAGACTACCGTTACCTTTATTGTTAGAATATGCATATGTGAGATGTGTACTGTGTGTTTAGCAGTTGTGCTGCCTAACGCATGCATTACTGATATTTGGAATAGTATCCGTACACCTGTGACTGCTGACTGTTGTTCCACTGTTGCTTAGCACACTCACAATAGCAATGCTACAGTTGTGGCCACTGACAAACTGTGTCATATTCTTCTAGGTCCCTCTGGTGTGACAGCAGGGCAGACAATGCATGCTGGTGAGTGTGTTAACACTTTAATATTGGTAATGAAATGTGCATGCCATAGGTGAGGTGTAGGCCATGTACAAGTAACACACCTACACATAATGCATGCTGTGCATGTTGGTTGTGAGACTTCAATCATCTCAGTAAAGTCAGTAGCTACCTCAATCACATGCAATGCGCAGTGCAGCAGACACAATTGTGGCAACACTGTACTGCACATTGGATATGCATAGTTGCTACAGCTGTACACAACAGAACACGTTTATCATACACAGTACACAAAAACATGCTACATTTGGCATTACCACACACCCGCTGTAAGGTCACACTTCAGTATCCCACATGTCATGCACACACACATGATGTACCTGAGGGGTAGAGGCCTATCATGGGGCTGTGCAACACTCTGCAACACATAACACAGTCATGTTAGGCAATTCTCCCTATTGGACACCTCACACACCTATGTACAAGGTGGCTGTGTAATTGTGAATGTAGCCACGGCTCTGCAGTTCAGGTACAGCATGCTAGGTGGTGGTCTTGCACACATTAGTAGCTGTGAGTGACCACAAGATGCATGTTGATGATGGCACAGGGTACTACACCCCATCCAGTTACAGTGACCACAGTACTACTCATAGCAGTCATTGCTTTGCACCTCAGTATTGTGTGTGTGCAAACATATGCACCTATACACAATATGCATAGCATGTTGTCTGTGTGCTTACATATGCCAGTATACAGAATATGGACAGCAGTCACCATCCACACAAAGTGTCACATTTATGTCCTGGAATGCTAGTGGGTGTATAGGTCACTTGACACACATTGGGTATGTGTGGTGTTTAATGTTGCAGTCATGTAGCATGTCATGCCATGTCTGGCACCCACATATCTGCAATATGTCCCACACTCACCATAACCATTGTACACTGGCCATGTCGAGCATTGGGATTCCTTCACGTCAACATGCACCGCACATCCCGTGTGTGTACATAGCATGCATGTGCTACACCCGTGCCCACTATTATCTGCTATGGACACAGATACTGCACTCAGACATGGATATCTATGTGTCACACAGATAACACATGCAGCCATGGCATGTATACTTGTGAGTGATGGTGCACAGGGCATTGCAGAGCTGATAATACCTGCACAGCAATGTTGTGTCCATGTACACATTGTGTTCCAGGGTGTAGCCAATCACTGAACAACTACACAGTTGCATCAAAGCCATGTATACTGCCATTTAATAGTCGCTTTTACACTTGCACTGCACGGTCTTGTGCAACACATATTCTGCATGCTGACACATGTGTGGTGACTGTCTACCTTGTGATACTGACACCCACCTTCACCCACTATAGAGTATGTGTTGGATTTCTGGTATGTGTGTGTATGTGCTGTAGTGAGGTGTGTATTAGTGTTCATGTGTGCATGTGTGCATGTGTTCATGTGTGCATGTGTGCATGTGTTCATGTGTGCATGTGTCTATGTGTGCATATCTGCATGTGTGCATGTGTGCATTTGTTCATGTGTTCATGTGTTCATGTGTGCATGTGTGCAGGTGTGCATGTGTGCATGTGCAGACCGTAAAGTGTGTTTCCTCTCTTCCTCTCACAGGTGCTGAGTAAGCAGCAGGCAACCTGAAGCCACTGCCACGAATAGTGGTGATGATGACACATGTATTTTGGCACAGGAAGATTTGACATGGTCTTTCGTTGGTCCACCAATCGACAGTACACAGCATTCAACCCCATCTATGCGCACACTCATACTGTCAATACATCCCTCACCACCAATGGCCATAGGCGAAGGACAGCATACAGTTGGCATTGACCAGGAGAGTGTGGTACCCATGGCACTTGCATCCCCTCACAGCAGCCATAGCAGTAGACCTGGAATGGTACCACATAGGCGGTGGTCCAGGGGTTCTCGGGGGAGCACCACTGGTTGTATTGCCCCTGGCAGGCATGCTCTCACAGGTCTTACGACTACCAGTATGTTCCAGGCTGTAATGCAGGCTCAGGCACGTATGGAATGGTACACCAGGCAGGGACTTAGGGCACAGAGGGCACATTACACCGCTATCAATGACAGCATCCGTGACCTTGCCAGTGTCATCCAGACTTACACAGAGGTCGTTGATAGACATTGGGGGGAGACATTAGATGCCCTCCACAACATGTTTTCCATGAGCCAAGACCGTGCGGGATGGTTACGATGTCGAGGCGGACGCATGCCAGCAACAGCTGGCAGTGGTCGCAGACGGCCCACAGTTCACAGCCGCTCCCGTAGTGGCAGTACCAGCCCCAGCAATGCTGGGGCTGGTCTGTCTATTGACCATCCCAGTAGACCTCGTGCACATGGCTCTGGCCAGTCCCAGCAGGGACATGGGTCCAGTCATCATACCTCTGCCTCTGATGACAGTACCCAGTCAAGGTTGGTACCCGATACTGTCCGTAGCACCCCTGCCAGGCACAGGTACTGCATCCGTGGCTGGAGACAGTGATCTGTACAGCCTAGTAGGTATAGTCTGTGGCTGTCCCACAAACTACCGTATATGACAGCCACATGGTGGAGCTGTGTGCATGCAGACACACACACATTAACCAAACAACTAGGGCTCACACATATACACACACATTACATCAACATTAGCCCATGCTGTACTGTTGTCCCTCACACACACACACACACACACACACACACACACACACACACACACACACACACACACACACACACACACACACACACACACACACACACACATGTCGATTGGATGAGTCAATGTCAGGCTCTGGCAAACAACAAAATGCCCTGTGCATATGATGATACCTGTGTCGCCTCCTGTTATCTGCATCATTGACGGAGGGACAGGCTAACATGGTGCTGATGCACAGGGGGACACTATAGCAGTGTAGTAATAATAGCAAGTTGTCAACAAGGAAGTGTAATGACATCCTTGTAGGTATATCTGAGCAGACATTATGGATCAAAGCTCTGATTGTCAATGTAGCATTGTTTACACCACTGTTAGGTCTGAGTATGTATTGTCCACCCATGTGCCACTTGGCTGAAGTGTAATGTGTTGCCAGCATGTGTTAGTGAGTGGACCGTACGTGCGTGACGTGTGCAGTACAGATTAGCAAGTGTACATCTGTGAACATGGTGGGTGCGCACTGTCTTGATGTATGTGCATAGTGGACACATGGGACGTGTGGCATACCCTGTCATACACATTGTTAACATCTCATAGTATCTTTCAATGGCCAGTATGCATTCTACTACAGTTATATACTAACATGGGTAGACGTGTGTATGACATGGGTTGACACTATGCTGTGGGTGATACCGTTAATATCTGTCAATGATTTGCAGTCTGGTAGTATACACAACCTCAACGGCATGACTATAAGCAATCATTGGATGATGTCCTGACAAATGACACACAGTAGTAGGGAACCCAGTAACAATTGGATCCTTCCAGTGCTACACTATAACACTAACCAGTGGTAATGACCGCCACCCATTCCTGTGACCACACCTGTTTGACATATAGCCCCCTTATGTACAGGCAGACACACTAGGGATGTGTCCATCCAAATCTGGAAATGCATGGATTGGCCTACGATGCATTCCCTGGATGGGATGCATATCCTACACAAGGGTATCATACAGACAGATACCTGTTGTCTGATACATGCTGTATAGCAGTAAGCCGACTATGGCATAGTCATCCTCATATACTATACATACTATCCCATCAGTACCACACAGGTGGTAGCCCTCAACATGTATGTTGGGTACCAATGTGTACATACAGCCTCATGTTATGTCATGTGTCCCTTGGTATCCATATATCCATAGGTATTGTGGAGTCCCAAGGTGTATCATATAAGACATTAGAGGCCTGAATGCATATCCACAAGGCAGTCGTACACCTATAAAGACTGTCAATTCTTGGCAGTCTTTGTTGTGAATGACCATTTCTGACATATACCCCAGGCATATACCCTCACTCACACTACTCTTAAGTAACTGTCATGGGTGTGTGTGCCACAGATGACCTTGGCCACAGAACACGACAGTGGATGGCCGTGTTACATACATACATATGTGACCTACAATCTGAGAAGCAACGGCACAACCTGTCAATGGAAACAAATGTATTCATGTAGTATGCAGGCTTCACACCTATGTACTGATTGAGGGGACATGTACACATATATATTTGCCACACAGATACCTGATGTGTGCAATGCATTTACTGTTATTATCATACTATGTCATACCATAGTAAAAGCAAAACCCACACTGCATTGACCAACAGTGACACACACACAGTCAGCATTTTCAAGATTCAAACCCCTACCTAGCTATGTTATGTTACTAGAAAGCGATGCTTTAACACGGCGCGCTATCTGCTTTACTGTGTTGCATCTCTTCTCCGACTGTATTTGTAGGATGGTGACATCATCAGTCTTTCCAAAGAGGAATGTACCTCTTTTAGTGTGTTTTCCCAGTCTCCAAAAAGGGCACTCCTTTCAAAGACAATTGCACACATACACACATCCCCCCCCCATACACACTCACTGTTTGTGGGATTCAAGCCCCTAACTATGTTTTGATACTAGAAAGAGACACGCATTAACATGGCACGCTATTTGCTTTACTGGCTGGTTTTCCTTCTCCTGCTGTATTTGTAGGATGGTGACATCATCAGACTTTCCAAAGAGGAATGTACCTCTTTTAGTGAGTTTTCCCAGTCTCCAAAAAGGGAACTCCTTTCAAAGACAATTGCACACATACACCTCCCCCTCACACACACACACACACACACAAACACTCACAGACACTGTTTGCAGTATTCAAACCCCTACTTAACTATGTTATGATAGTTCAGGGAGACGCATTAACACGGTGCGCTATTTGCTTTTCTGGCTGGTTTCTCTTCTCCTGCTGTATTTATAGGATGGTGACATCATCAGACTGGACATGGTGATGTGTGTACACTTTGTTTTATGCCATTCCCGGAATGGTCCATGTGGGTCAGCAGGTGTCAACAGCTTGAACAAGACCTCAGAATCCTTACCTTGTGTGATCTATCTGTGGACACACTGACATTCCGTCATATGTCAACACATATTTATGCACAGCTTGTTGGTTTTGTGGATACTACATGTGTCTGGGATGTTGACAAAGGGCTATTCAAAGTCTATGTGACACATGTGTAGATGTGTTCATTGATGTATGTCCTGGGTGGCTGCCTTGCAAACAGTCTAGCATGTTTTGGAACCATGATCCGCACATGAACATACCACAGTTGGTAGGGTTGTGTGTATGTCGGCTTCCAATAGCTCTGTTTATGACTGCAACCATGATGGACTCCATGACCTTGCAAATCAGACTTCATTGGCTTACTGGACTTGATTTCCCATGGTGTGTTGTGCACCAACACTTGTGGGGAGTGCCATATGTAGCTGTGACACATTTAACGGTTCCACATCCTGTGTAGGGGTGAGGCTCAGCTGACTGTTCAGGTGCATGATCTGTTTGTTCTGTAGTTTGTGCATGACACATATTGGGAATCAATGTATTCCACTTGCTGCCATGCTTTTGGCAGTGGGGATAGCTGCTCATCCATTCTCCATGTGATATCTCCTGGTATGATGATATGGACTATTGTCAGTGGGAGATGGGTATGTACATATGGGCCTGTCTGTCATGATGTCGGCATTGTCACTCAGGTACAGTTGGCACTGACTCAGGACATATGTGAGTGTACATTGCTATTTATGACATAGCTGAAGGAGGTGTCATGATTCAGTCTGGACTCCTTCTCACCTACTCTTTACAAAATACCAACGAACATGAGCACTAATCCCTGTTATATTCTTTTACATGCTTAACACCCTACTGATCCTTTGTGATCAGGCTACAGAGTATGTCATGGTAATATCCTGGCATGTCCAGGGGTCGGTTTCGTGTGCACTCTTCAGTCCAGCTGGTGGATATTGTGATATTGACACAATGTCACATCTGCCTCATGTACACAGACAACCCTCTCCTCCTCCCAACAATCTCAGATATATGTGTGAGATGCACCTATATAGACATACAGGGTGCTGAACTTTCTCAACCCATGACTGGCACAGCCTATCAGGTGGTGAAGGTAACCACACACACCACATATCAGTCTCACATATCTTCTAGCAACAGCTCTCAAACCACATTATCACACATAGACATACTCGGATGCTGTAAATGTACTCTACCTAAGAAACAGAGACCTCCAAAGCAGACACACACACACCTGCTACCCCACTACAATACCCACATATCACATAGTTCACAATGTCAGTGTGCCACACAGTCACTGCCCTTCGGGCTAAACAACACACCTAATACACTTGTAATAGGTGACACTTATTGTCAGACACACTGATGTACCACTCACCAGCCCTAACAAGTGAATAGTCACTTTGAGCTGTCTGTTGGGTGCCAGGATCTGCCGCATAACACAGGCAGTCAGGTCACTCCAAAGCAAGTACAGGACTGGCACCATCATTGTCCATACTGGTGTGTATAACCTCAGACGTTACTCCCTGGAACACATGACATGATACATGGAGGAACACTCTGATCATGTAGCCCAGGCCAGTATGACCCTGACCTTGTCTAGCATCTTACACCCACCAATTATGATGTCACAGTATACGGACACACATATCACATTTAACAGTTGCCTAACAAATTTGTTTAATTCATAGGGGATACATTGTCTGTCAGCCTATGGTGACATGCTCAACATGCCACGTAGCTTCACTGTGGACAGCTTGCACCTGTCACCCTTGGACTTTGGAATGCTGGCTAAGGCTCTTGCTACTACCATAGTGCCTTTTTTAAGCAGGGCTCAGAAGACAAACCCACCTCCATAGACATTACAGGTTAAATGAAACTAAGGGTAATTCTGCTCAACAACAGTTGTGTTAACCTAATATTGCGGACACTAAGGACTCTCCTCAGTATGGAGGATAGCGATATCTGTGCATTGACAGATGCCTGGTTCAGGCTCGCTTATTCACACCAGCACTACCAGGTTATATTTCATACCATGCTGTCTGACAACAAGACTTGGAACAGACAACACAACTAGGGGAAGTATCCATATACATCACAGATACACACACCTCCAGGTTAGTAGCAATGCACAAAGCATCACAGACCATACATATACAACTACCATTGTGCAATACTGCCTTTCTGTTTGTTGCCTGCTACAGAACACGCTCCCAAACTCAGGAACCACACTCGGCTTTCGTGGGAACTATAGAGAATATGAAGGTCTTCACAAACACCATTATATTGTGTGACTTCATATACACAAATATTGACTGGGGATACTACTCAAGCCCCGACACCTTCACCCAACAGTCGCTACAATTTGTAGACTCATATGCTATGGCACAACCAGTCAGCACAGCCACAAGGGGGAATACATATTGGACCTGATCATCACCAACATGGGGACTCTATGTTCCACACCAGTGATATACCCCTCATTGGTAAGTTCAGAACATACATGTATCTCACTGGATATACATATACCCTCTACACACCCATCCTTGGTAATCTTGGTGAACTTCTCATGAGCCAACATCTCACTTCACCGAAGCAAGGTGGTATCCTTCAGAGACATTGAGACAGTGGCAAATATGGCTCACACTGCTGCATCCTTTACATACACATTCTATGGACACCTAGTGGACTGCATGGATTATGTTATCCCAAATAACAACAGGACTCACTACTCCAATGGCAGGGGACCTGTCTGGTAGACCCCAGCCATTAATAAGCTGTACAACATCAGGAGGAAGCTACTACATGATAGAGCACAATCCCAGACTGGGAAGGCATCTGTGATCTGTACTAGCAGACAGCTACAATCACTCATGAACTATTCTAAGGGCCACTTCTACCAGACAATTGCAACAGACATGTAAGACTATCACACGACCTTCTTCAGGTTTGTCACGAACCTGGGTGAACACTCACTGATATGCTCTGAGTTACTGCATACTGACTAAACCTACCCTGAACCCACTGGCATTGCCAACATCCTGGCAAACAGGTTCAGTGCAGATGTCTCCCACCCATCCCCCCTAAGGAGCAACTATCCATACAACAGAGTATGACCTCCCTGACATCACACAGTAACAGGTGAGTGCTGCCCTCCCCAAAGCATACATCACAGTATCAATGTGACCAGGCGGTGTCCCAGCCTGCATCTTACATGAGCATCATGACAGATGCAACCCTCACATTATATCACTTTTCAATATCGGAGTTACCACAGGATATGTACCCAAGGAATGGAGTACAGCCACAGTGGTCCCACTCCACAGAGTTGGTGCCACAATGGACCACAGACAATATTGCCCTATAAAGCTAAGTAGCCTGTTCTGCAAAGCTATGGAGCGTATTGTCATGGGACTCATACACATAGATATCGGGAACCTACAGACACTGTGTCCTACACATTTCAGCATTGTTGTGGGCAGATCTTGCCTCTTAAACCTGTTTGTATTCTTTAAATGGCTAACAGGTCCATCGACATAGGGACGGCTGTCCACACAGCCTACCTGAACCTTGCAAAACCCTTCAACACAATAACCCACTGGGCCATTATGCATAGGCTCACCAGCGTCGATATGGACACATATCTCACATGATGGATTGATACCTGGATCAGGGATAGCACCTGCATGGTCAGAATTGCAGGTGCCATGTCTGACTATACACCAGTTACACTTGGCATCCCACATGGCTCGGTCCTGGGACCTCTCTTGCTCAGTGTATATTTGTCTGACATACAGGCTACCACAGGGGGAATATGGCTGAACATGTTTGCACTTGACTGCAAACTGGGTGCCATGATCAACTCTCCAGCTGCCATATGCATACTCAAACAGGGACTCATAGAGATGGATGACTGGTGCCTGAGCCATGGCCTACAGCTAAATGCCATTAGTTGCATAGTCATTCCCCTTTGGGAATAACAACATGCTCACACATTACCACATAGGTAGTACTCCATTACATATGGTAGGAGTTGTTAGGGGTTTGGGGACATGATTTGTTCGTACTGTCGCCTTTGACATTCACATTGCCAAAGTGGTTGGACACACCTTCTATGTGGGCCACCTTATCCCATATGGTTTCACATCTAGATCGAGTGAGGTCATTGTGCCCCTATATTCATCACATCCATGCTTGGTTACAATGCCACATTTGGGGTGTACCTTACCCGACACCTGCAGCAACTGTACTGGCCACCGAAGTTCCTCACCAAGCAGATCTAGGGACTCACACAGATGCCCTGCACAGTTCAGATGCAGTAACTCCAGCTCTACTCAGTCACTTACCACCTACTCAGATATGACGTGTGCCTGTTGTTTACAGATATACCCAACCCAGAATTATTGGACATGCTCCACCTCAGGATATCCGACTCCCTTGGAGCTACACACTCCAGGGACGTATACCTCAGCACAGATGTTAATAGGACATTGTGGAGGGACAGATTCTTATCCCAGAGGCTCCACTCACTCCAGAATGTAATCCCAGTTTCACATAGGCAGAGCCACCCACTGACCACCTACAGGATACATCTTGATGACTGTAAGGTTGAACGTATGTTTACCCCTGGGATATCTTCTGTGTCCCTGCTAGACAGAGGCACACTAGCCTAAATGTACATGGGCTGTCTTGTGTGACCTACTATTCACACACACAGTGTAGTAATCTGACAGGGTTGCAAATGCCAAACACACTCTGGCTAGGCTTGTACATGCCCTAGGGCAGATAGCCTAGTATCGACCTCTAAACCTATGCTAATGTTCAAGATGCACAATGTTTATTGCTGATACTGTTTGCAAGTCTTTATCATCTTTGCTTTACCAGTTTCTGTGAACAACTTCGGTATCTGCAGAACATATTTGATTATGACAGGGTTCCACTATATTATAGATGTGTCTGTTGTCATATAACTGTGTGCGCAGGGTGGATTGCTGTATAGTGACAAGTTCCTGGGTTAACACATGCAACTGCCAGATATGTGTGGCCCACTGCTGTGCTCAGACATGGCCTAAGTGTGTGAGCATGCCCAGTTCTTCCATTCAGTGTTTTGTTGCCTGACATTTGTCTCATTTATTCAAGTGTGTGAGCATGCCCAGTGTGACCTTTCAGTATGTTGCTATCTGAGGTCCACTACATTTGTTGATGTGTGCGAACATGACCGATATTAACATTTATACTGTGTGTGTTGGAAGTCAGGTTCTGTTCTCACTGCAGGACTCACCTTTGTGTCATAACTCGGCAAGGATTATGCTGTGCCTGCAGGGTTTCCATGAAATACTTTGCATAGACTTATCAACATTCCTTCATACAGGCTGACCACCTCAATACTGTCATGGTTTAGTGGTACAGTACTTTGGTTATAGTGCACAGTATCCTGGGTTCGAAGCCCATCACTGCTTTATATTTTTATACTGAGCAGACCAGACTGCTTAAGGGCCAATTAAGCAAAATATGAGCATGTTGGCTTTTGTTCAGCTATGCCCTACTTAGACCAGGCTTGTCTGACATTGCTCAATATTCAGCAACATTGATGGACGTTGCCCAGTATTACTGAACATTGACCACAGTTGTGGTAGTTGGTGTGTGCGATTTTTTTTGCATATACTACATGGCGGTAAATGCTGTTTAGCACTGCTTTATATTGCTTAACACATGGCAATCATGCCTTAGGTGGTGCTGCAGGGCTGCCTATGTCGGATGCACATACCACACTCCCAGTACGTTTGAAAGCAGGTAGTGTTAACTTAGGCATCCCTTTTACTATATGTGCGAGTCGGAGAGAGGTATCATTTCCAGAGTTCCTACTGAGCCAGTGTATGTGCTATGCGTTGCCTCTTTGCCAAGGCCAAAGCATACTGGACACGCCTCCTTCTGCCTACTGGGGCAGGCTCAGGTTGTTCCTCCTCCGAGTCACGCTCTGCCTGTGATGGCCTTGGCAATGGTGGGGGGCTGTTTGGCCCAGGCCTATGCTGGTCCTGCTGCAGCTGTTTTTGCAGGATCATATTATGTAGCATAGCACATACCATGACAATTTGGGTACAAGTAGTTGTTGAGTACTGCAAGGCTCCACCAGATGTGTCCAGGCACCGGAACCGTGACTTGATCAGCCCAAACACACGCTCTATTACATTATGTGTTTGTGTGTGCGCCTCATTATGGCGTTCCTGTTCAGGTGTGTGTGCGTTTCTGATGGGTGACATCAGCCACGGCTCCAGTGCATAGCCAGCATCCCCCACTAGGTGACCATGTGGGATGTCCCCATTGGCAAATGTCTGGTACAGCTGCGTCAGATGCCAGATATGGGAATCATGGTAGCTTCCAGGGCAGCCTGCACACACATTCAGTATTATGCCCTGGGCATCACACATGACCTGGCAGTTGATGGAGGGGAAGCCCTTGTGGTTGAAGTAGACCCTACCCCACTCGCTGGCTGGTGCTTTGATGCATATGTGTGTGCAGTCTATTGCACCCACTACTTCAGGGTATTCCGCTATTTGCTGGAAGAGACGCATATTGCTGGCCAATACCTCATAGGAATTGGGGAAATATACATGATCACTGACATGTGCTGACATGGCATCCAGGAACTGGTGTAGTACCCTGGATGCTGATGCCTGTGATATCCCCAACATATCACCAGTTCGTCTCTGGAAGGTACCTGTTGCTAATATTCTTAGGCCAACACATACCTTGGTTTCCACTGGGATTGGTTCCCCTCTGTTGGTTCTGTGTGTGAGGTGTGGCCTGCACAGCTCAACAATTTGCTGCAGGAGGTCTCTGTCCACTCTATAGCGCTCCACTATCTCCAGCTCATGTAGCCCCTGGTAGTTTACCCTGGGCCTGTACACTCTTCTCCGTCTCCTCACTATGGGTTGTCCAGCAGCATTTCGATTGTCACCACCCTCAGCATGTTGCATATATCGCCTTATGACAGCAATGGCAGCCCCTAACATTTCTTTGTCTCAGTAAAGCTTTTTCAGTTTTCACTTCTATTAGCTTATTGCAGTGTCTGTTGTGAGAAACATAATGAACTGTTGTTTGCAGAGTTTTAAGTGTTAGGCTGGGCTGGGCTAGTGTACTGCCTGTGTAATTGCCTGATTCTGATTGTTTTCACCTGCTAGCTCTGCTAGTACTCCCTGGTAGCTTCCTACTATTTGTTGTGCTTCCTTTTTCCTTTCTGTTTCCTCAGGGGGGGAGCACCACACACATAAGTGCAAACACGTGCACAGCAGCTAACACGCACACACACATGCTTACACAGACTAAAACTTGCTTATTCAGGTTAAACGCATGCACACCAGCGCAAACACACTTACAACTCTTTAAACAGCCTTATACATGCTTACTCTGGCTTAAACGCGTGCACTCATGCTTACACGCGCACACTCTGTTTTACTCGGGTTTACACTCGCTCGCACACGCACGCATACCCACTCAGCAAGAAACTTTGGTGTTATCCACGGCATACACCTTCCATTTCTTGCCTTTCCTTAGCCTACCTGTTGACACACCTCTTTCCATGATGTGTGAATGACAGCTGACACATGCCACTCTGCTCCAATGAGCTTCACTTCTTTCATACATACCTCTCTCGTGATGTCACCTATCTTCTACTCTGTTACTCCCCATATCCTACTCTTACACTCCACTGACTGTGCTCATTTGCTATGTAAACTTGTGATTCACTATCCTAATGCTCACTTACATAAGATTGCCTACTAATGCTTGGTTACATGTCTTAGACTGAGCTTCCCCCCTTAGCAACCTCTACTCGGTGGCCATGTTTTGTTCAGCCTGCCATTCCCTTGCATTGTACATTAACAATTTCAATAAAATCCACATTTGTGGGTTTTAATTTTTAGTATTCTGGGTTTTAGAGTGCACCCCGTTTGCGCGGTGCTGTGCTATGCTTAAACATCGGAAATCGGCGAAAAAAAAATATTATTATTTTCATATTGCATCAGGAAACATTTCACATGGCCGTATATTTGGCCATTGGCATGCTTCCTGCACTGGATGCAGTCTTTATTTGGAGCTGTCATGGCTCCATTTTGCTATTTGCAGAACGGTACTCAGTTGTCAACTGAGTACATTTCTGCAAATAACACTGCTCTTACTCGGACAGGTTCGGGTTTCCTGAATTGCAAATCTACCTCATTTGCATGCCTTTCGCCTACAATTGAAATAATTGCATATCCCAGCCCTGTCCGTGTAAGACCCATTTTAGGAGCTCTCTTACACGCCCCTACAGGCTGTTCCTGGATCGCTTGTCGGACATGCTGGCTGCATGGAGTCTTACTCTAGTCTAAGACTCTGTGTAAGCCTTTGTGAATCCAGCCCGATATCTAATCAAATGCAACAGTATTTGCAAACTAATTAGTAGAACAACAGAATTCCAAAATTACTAGAGGGAATTACTAGAGAAGATGTTAAAAATATTTGAATTTCCTAAACTGGAAGCTGTATTAAAACTTACACACTGTATTCCATATATAAAATTAACAAAGCTGATGAGTTTTCAAGGGCTTCTGGAAAACATCTGTGGTACACGGTAACAGCAGGAAAACTTCTAGCTAGTACCATAATATAATTTCCCACTTGCTGAATGAAATAATATGACTGGAAAGTTGCCTAATGAAACAGTGTGTTGTTTGCCCTCAAGGCTTCCTGCAGTTAAAATTATTAAGGGGGTAGGAACATTGTCTTTAGGACAGTTCAGATTGTATTTTTTGTCACAAGGAACTATTTGCATGTACAGTGCAGTTTCCATTCTATGCGAAGAACAGATTTTGTTTGAGTATGAGTTCTAACTTTGTATGTTAACCTAAAAAAAAAAGTAAGGTTTGCAAGTGCTCATGCATGTCAGAAAACCCAAGACTGGGTCCTAGCCATAAAAACGTAGTCCCTGAGCAAGTTTATTTATTTTATTATTTATTTATTTGCCATTTGTTAACCGGGTTAGTCCAGCTGAGCCAAGTGGCCCGTTTTCAGTCAAGACGTGAGGAGAAAAGCTCCAGACAATACAGAAAAAATTTACAATTATTACAGTATTTCTTTAATACAGAACATTAAACAGAATTAAACAATATTCACACAGCAGAGAAAAGTACAAAACTAGATACGTACAAATATAGAATTCATACAAAAAAATAACAGAGTGATCAGGTGTCTACCATATACAATTTGTTTTTCAAATCTCAAACCACTAGTAGTTATTGAGTAGGGAAGTGAGTGTTTAGGATGAATATTATAGAAAAGGGGGAGTTGTTACTTCTGTAATGGATTGACAGGTTAAGAAGTTTAATTTTGCCCTTATACCTGAAAACGAATGTTGGTCCAGGTATTGTGGAGCATAATTTGCTTGTGATGTGAATGATTTTTTTACAATGAGGGTCCCAGACATTACCAGTGAATTATACAAAATCTGGATTTTATTAGCACCCTTCCACAAAAGCTACAACTTCTGCAGGTGCACACTGATATGTTTCGGCTGATGTTCTCATATCAGAACTTGTCTGGCACATTCTGTCACAAGGAGCAGATGCTGACAGGATATAATTCCCACTATCTGCATTCCATGAATGTGAACTCCAGGATAATCTGGACTTCAAACTGATGAAAAGGACAAATAAATGGAAAGCTCAAGTGGTGGTAAGGACTTCTACAATCAGAGAGGCACAATCGTATCAAATCAAGACATGTTGCTGCCTAGAAGTGCATTCTAACCCCTCGACTTAACAAGACTTGGAGTTCCTTCTACATTAGCAGATCACAGATGTAAGGGTAGTACACGTCACATGTTACTGACAAACAAGATCAGCTATAAACAGTTCTTTCTTAAGTATATTTGGTAACAAGTTTCCTTGTTAGTGATATTAGAGTTTTGCTTTTAACCATAGCAGACAGCATTTTGTAAGTTGCTACAAAGTAATTTGGAGAGCAGGTCAGGCAGAAAAAGGTTGTATAAGCATAATTGTAAAACATTGACCACACTGCCCCTGTACTAAACCTGATTAATCACTACTTATTCAATGTCTTATTTAAATTAATACTGTACGCATCTCTTGCTCATAATAGCTTGCTGTAACCAGTTGTTCTTGTATACTATTACACACTGTGTATATTGTGAGTACCTACTAGAGGGCTTTGTAAATATGTTTGACTCATATCTGTCATGTTCTATCTGTGTTATCTGTAGCTTTTCTCCCTGGGCCTCCGCTGAAAATGGACATATATCCAGTCGGACTATCCCAGTCAACAAATATAAAATAAAATAAGTAAATAAATAAAATACCTTAGCTCATTTGGTCAACAAACAGTATTCAAGGCACTTGACAGGGATTTGCCCTCCTCCCCAGTGTTGTGCGACCCTGGAGTTGATATATATAGTTAGGGGGGTGTGGGAGGCACAGCCCCCCACAATGGGTGGTGTGGGTGGCCGAAGCCCCTCATCTATTTTCGTTTAAAAGCATGAAAATACAAGAAAAACTACACATTTTAAACGAAAATAGGTGGGGGGCTGTGCCCCCCCCCCAACTACATATATCAACTCCAGGGTTGCACAACATTGGGGAGGGGGGCAAATCCCTGTTAAGTGCCTTGACTACTGGTTGTCGACCAAATGAGCTTTCAACCAAATGAATGTCGATCAAATGGTCTGTCGATCTTAAGTAGACTCACATATATATATATATATATATATATATAGATATATATATATATATATATATATATATATATATATATATATATATATATATATATCATGATCAACAAAGATGCCTGGCCTGAACCTGTTGCCTGCTGCTTTTCAAGACAGCAGATAATGAGTGTCATTCATTGCCATTATGTGAACATGTTAAGGCTATCCGTGCTGCCTGTAAATGAGTGCAGCAAAGGAGCGATCTATGGAGGCCACTTACCCGAATGTGCAATGGCCACAAATAAAAGCAAATAAAAAGCAAATACTAAGCAAATAAAGTCATAATGAGATGTAAATGAGGGATGATGTAAAGCACTGTATGCTAATGAGGCATTCTGCTGACTATTTGTGAATCGTAGTGAAATTTTTCTGCACTATCCACAGATACATTATATAAAGATGAGTCTCGATTATTATGTCTGCTTTGCAATATGCAAAGATGCTGTCACTTACTGCTTCTCTTGCTATCCATTGTGAGCTGCTAGTCTTCCTGGAGTCAAAACTGCTTGTGCCCAGTGGTGCTCACCAGCCAAGAAGGTGGACATATAAGTAGAGAAACAGACTATAATTTTGATGATCAGAAGAAACCTGATAGTTTTAGAGTGGACATCGATATTATAAGGGTCTTAGTGAACTAGTATGACCCCGCATAGGGGTACTGGAGAAATGCATGGACTTCTTATCTTTGTGAATACTAAGGTATTTATAGCCCTCACTATATTCACCACAGGAACCTTCCAGAGACAGACTGGGGACACAGTGTTTATCTCATAGGTTTGTGCCTTGAGGATACAGTATCAGTTCTTGGATGTACTCTTATCAATACATTTATTTCCTGGTGTCACATTAGAACTGAGCCAGAAATATGAATGCCTTTTATGAGATGGCATATTTCCCTCAGGTACTCAGTACAATAGATTGCATCCATGTTGCAAGTAGGGCCCCATCTAGTCCACTGGGTGACCAGTACTGCAATAGGATGGGTTAGCATTAATTCCATCAAATGCCAGGTAGTGCGTGATGCATGGTGGTGCATCACCAGCACCTCTGCCCAGCATCCTGTCAGTGCACTCGACTTCTATATCTGGCACATTACTGCCTCTTCCTGCATGGTAGGATGCCCAGTGGTCATCTTGTTGGTAAATGGAAAATATTTTTTTTTCTTTTTTTCTATTTTATTTAAGCAGCTATTCATGGTAAAATGTATTTCTGAATATTAAACCACTTTTTCTTTGTTTTGTTCCCCCATTCTCTCTCTCTCTCTCTCTTTCTTTCTCTGTCATTTTCTGTCTTTCAAGTGATGCTGGATATTCACTGACTCATGGCAGCAGTGAGCAATTCAAGTGTAGCTGCAGAATAGAACTTCAACACAGCCCTGTCCCAGACCCGTATTGTCATCAAGAGGGTCTTTGGCCTCCTGAAGAGTTGTTTTAGGTGCCTGGATGAGTCTGGGGTGCCCTTCATTATGACCCAGCTAGTGCATGCAGGATGTTTACTGTATGTTGCATTATACACAACATAATCATGTGTCATTTTGGTATTGAAGTGACCCATGCTGTCACTGCAGTTCCGAGTTCCAGTCCTTCTATGGCTAATGATGAACAGCTGGCAGCTGCAGTAAGGAGCCCCATGGAGCAGGCTTATGAACAGCATATGGGTGCTTAAGTAAAGAGAAATGTAGACCATGATATTCAGGTTACTGTTTCCTTTCTTGTAAAAAACCACGTAGAGCATAATTGATACATGCAGTGCTATCTGTGGGTTATGCTATGTGGTAGATGATCTATTGTCAGTGTTCATATGACATTCCTTTTCACCTGTAAATAAATATATATATATATTTTTTTTTAATTTCAAGGCAGTTACTCATATTATTGTTTGTAAAAGTCATACCTGAGTACTTAAGTCTCCTGTTCAGTGATGCTGTAGTGCATTATATAAGGAATAATAACATTTTTAAATGTTTTGCAGAATACATTCTAGTAAAGTGGTTTACCTAAGTACGCACAAAATTAATGTACTCAGGTGGTTCAGTTAGTAAAAATTTTAGTATTTAACATGAGTCTATACCTTGCATTTGAATGAAAAAGTATATTTGCTTTATTTATGCAATGTTTTCTTAGTTTGAACTATGTTGCCTGTTGAGGTACTGCACATTAAATTACATTATTTTGTCATGCATAATATTTTGAAGCCTCAGAGACAAATACATATCATTTGTGCAGTGGTGAGGGGGAAGTGGTAGTACTGTTTGTTTGTATGGCAGGAGACTTCGATTAGTCTATAATTTTCTTTAGTGTTTCCTGAAAATTTGTGTATTACCAATATTATGTTGCAGGTAATTGGGAGCTGTATCAATGCCAATGCATAGAGCATTAATGGTGTTAATCACTGCAATCTTGTTATGACATATATCTTTTTTCTTCCTTGAGGATTTGAAATGCATACAATGAAAAAGTGTTACAAGTCTCCCCCTCCTTTTCTTTTAAAAAAAAAAATGTATTCTGCTTTGAGTTGAAGATTGACCTGTGTTTGTGAAGGTAAGATTGTAAGTAACAAAAATGTCACACTTGAATCATAATAGGTCAAGGTCAAATAAGTCACGCACATCTCCTAAAGATAGGTTAGGTGATGGTGTAAGTGATTTTGAATATGAGCTGTCATGAGAGCTGAATGGTGAACTGGTTTTGATGTTGTGACCTACTTGATGCAAGTGATCCAGCAGACACTGATTTGACAATGCTGCAGGGCTGGAACTGCAACCTTGAATGAGAGGTTCTGCTAGGTGTAGATGAATGCTGATGTGGCCTGCATGAAATCTGTTGTGATTTTTCCACCTGACAAATTATGGCACTTTCTTAAGAAGTATTTGTAGTCTGATGTGAATTGCCCCATGTGTCCTGACAGCACACCATCTCTTCCTCTTCCAAGACTGACTCATACTTGAGCCTGGTATGTCCTCACTAGTGTACAAATGGAGGTGGACATGGATGTTTGGTGTGCCGCCATACTGCTCATCAGTGTGATCATGGCATCATCCCTACTCTGTGCACTTCCAAGTAGTCCTAGAAATCCTCAGTCATACCCTGGAGGACTCTGACCATTTCCTACTGACTCTCTGTGACAGTGCTCTGAGCCCTAATAATGTCACTGAACATTTCTTCTTGGCAGCCAATGCTTTACATGTTTCATTGAGGTAGCTACAACAAATTCTTGTACCTGGTTCCCCTCTGTTAAGGATTCATTGTTGACATTGTTATCTCTGAATGTCTGCCATCATCCTGAAAGTATATGTCTGGGTTTGGAGATACTGGTGTAAAGGTGCCTAGGTTTTCACCCTGTACATACTTCAGAGTAATGTCAGCATGTGCTTGATTTTGTGAAGCACTGTCACTAACATGTTGTAGGGTATGAGACTTCCATCAGGCTACGTCATAAATATAAGTACAGCCCCATCATTATTGTTATCCTCAACAAAGTACAGTCCCATCATTATCGTTATCCTCAACAAAGTACAGCCCCATCATTATCGTTATCCTCAACAAAGTACAGCCCCATCATTATCGTTATCCTCAACAAAGTACAGCCCCATCATTATCATTATCCTCAACAAAGTACAGCCCCATCATTATCGTTATCCTCAACAAAGTACAGCCCCATCATTATCATTATCCTCAACAAAGTACAGCCCCATCATTATCGTTATCCTCAACAAAGTACAGCCCCATCATTATCGTTATCCTCAACAAAGTACAGCTCCATCATTATCGTTATCCTCAACAAAGTACAGCCCCATCATTATCATTATCCTCAACAAAGTACAGCCCCATCATTATCGTTATCCTCAACAAAGTACAGCCCCATCATTATCGTTATCCTCAACAAAGTACAGCCCCATCATTATCGTTATCCTCACCAGCCATTCTGCTGAGATATTATCCACATTTATTGGTATAATGGAATGACTGTTTTTGGAACTGAGCCCGTAAAAATGATTTGAAAACATTAATAATAAATTAATAGCAAACACTACTCTGTGCTTAGTAAGGAGAATGGGAAGTCTTACCATGCACACTGCCTTCACTGTCATTCTGTGTAGATGTGTAGGGTTCACTTGGTAATAGTTATTGTCACGTGTTTAGAGTAATTATGCCATGTCAGCATTCAGTTCTCTGTATAACTATGTCTTACTGTTATTAAACCAACCTTCCTGAACTGGCAACTGTTGCTACTGCAGTGTTGGTAGTAGCCAGTGTCCACATCACCTCTGATCATTCCAATATCATCATCTTCTGTGTTATAGACATACTCACGGATGGAGAGGAGGTACTCCTCAACTGGTGTTAAAGAGATAATTGATGGAGGCCCCCCTTAGCACTGGTGTGGGCAATTGCATTCTGTCATGCCTTGGCTTTAACACATCCAACCATATCATTTGCCCTCCTCTTGCACTGTATTAATGTGTGTTAGTGTATGATGTCTTCTACTGACTGCATTAATGTCCAGGAAGGCTTAATTTCAGGTTTTTGCTCTCTCAGCTTGTTTGGGCAACCTTTTAACAGACAGATTTTTGCCATATGTTCTAGGTTCCCATTAGGATGCAGTTTTCCTTGTGGCTGAAGTTATCCTTTGTCTGCCTTGATCTCCCTTTATGCATCATTACTGCACATAAATAATATGCCATAGTTATACAAAAAAAATATTGGGTGTCATCAGTTAAACAACACAGCAATGAAAGTGTGCCTCACATCCTCATATTTAAAAGTTAGGTGACAAAAACCACATAATTATATACATATACAAAATCTCAGTCCAACCAATTAAAGTTGTGTTATAGAAATGTCTGCACTATAATAAATACATCTACAACAGTTAACAGATTTATTCTTAGCACCTACCATTGTCCTGTATTCACAATGCTGTCCTTTTTAATTATTCAACGACACATAGAAATCTCCAGGTAAACACATATTTATAAGTCAACGGCACATTCTTACAGCTTCAGTACTTCACAATTAAATGACTGCATTTTTACAATGTATGCGCAATCACTAAATGACATCACAGTAAATGATCAGTAATCATTTCCGCTGCTGCTGGTGTCGTCATGAATTTCCATTTACCAATGGCAGCTTTATGTTCTTCACTAAAGCCATCACGCTATGCCCATCATATAATTACAACAAAACATTTTTGGAAGTGTACTCACTAATTTTGCATCAATTTGAAGTGTTTCATATTAGTTTACAAACTACTGCTAATTTTTCTTACTTTAAAAAACTCCATAGTTTCCCAAGTCTTTTGCCACCTAACTTGAGTAATTGCAAGTTAATACCATGGTGTTAAACTATTTCATGTAAATTCAAGTCCATTTATGTATTTTGCATGCAAATTAGGCCCTTTACATTTATCTCTATGAACTGTGACTCACAGTAATATGTGAATGTGTATGGCCACTTATGTACATAAATCGTTCTTGGCTATTCATGAACATGGCCTTGGGTTTACGTGAACATGCTGTGAAAAGTGATGGAGTCTGCAGCAGCAGCTGCAGAACTGTGAGGATTCACGCAGTTATGCAAAAAAAGGAATACACGTAGAAAAAGTAAAATGGAGTCATATGCATGTTATCACCTCACATCATTCAACATTTATTAAAAGTTGAAAATGACTCCCCTGGGGAAAAAAAGGAAAAAAAAAACACATTAATACTGCTGCTATACCGTGTGAGAAATGTATAAATGACATTCAGGTGAAATAGTCCAAAAAAGGTTGCAAAGACAATGCACAGCAGCAGTAGCAGCTGTACAATAAAAAGTTGATGATTTCATTAATGACTTTTCTCCACCATATAAATGAAATGTGAATGTATTCCTTTAAAGAAACATGTAGGTATCAAAACATTTTCGGTCAAACAAACTTGCCAATAATAAGAGTATCGGATCTAATGGCCTTGTTGGTTAACTGGGTTTTGTTAAGGTGGGGCCACACCACAGAGGGGCTGCACCACAGAGGGACAGTTATAAACCTGTGAACTACAGCCCTGCCCATACTTTCTTTGTTCTGGTTCTGGTACTTCAAATGATGACAGCACCTCTAAAGCCATAAGGCTGCACTCAGAGCTGGTTATAAAACAGAACAACAAAATTATGGTCTGCCCTCTTAGTGAGTCATACCTGGATAAGATCCAGGTGTGAGTAAAGAGCAGTGATAGAAGAAGATGTCTGGTAGGATTTGAATGAGCACCTGTCACCCCTGACAAGCATCACCCACTCCAGCCAACAATGCTGTCACAGGTACGACAAATACAGAAGTACAGGCCTGACCATCTCGCTGAGTATGTCGACCAGTTAGCAGTGAGAAGGTCAGAGAAGTATAACTTATTACTGATTTTTTGCGTCATATTAAACATAGGTTCAAAAAAGAAACTATAAGAATGTTGCATAATTTAAGGTGTTTGCTAGGAAAAAAATGTGCAACTGCAAATACAGTGGATATAAAAAGTTTACACACCCCTGTTAAAATGCCAGGCTTTTGTGATATAAAAAATGAGACCACAATACATCATTTCAAAACTTTTCCCACCTTTAATGTGACCTGTAAACTGTACAAATTATAATGAAAAACAAACAAATCTGTTAGGGGAAAAATGTAAAAAAAAAAAACGTACAATAAGCTGATTGCATGTGCACACCGTTAAGCTAATACTTTATTGAAGCACTTTTTGACCTGGCAATATTTGCCCACTTTTCCTTGCAAAAGCGCTCCAAAACTGTCAGATTGTGAGGGCATCTCTTGTGCACAGCCCTCTTCAGGTCACCTCACAGATTTTCTATTGGATTTAAGTCTGGGCTCTGTCTGGGCCATTCCAAAACTTTAATTTTATTCTGGTGAAGTCATTCTTTTGTTGATTTGGATGTATGCTTGGGGTCATTGCCATGTTGAAAGTTGAAATTCCTCTTCATCTCCAACTTTCTAGCAGATGCCTGAAAGTTTTGGGCCAAAAGTGGCTGGTATTTGGAACTGTTCATAATTCCCTCCACTTTGACTAAAGCCCCAGTTCCAGCTGAAGAAAAGCAAGCCCAAAGCATGATACTGCCGCCACCATGCTTCACAGTGGGGATGGTGTTCTTTTGTTGATGCAAAGTGTTGTTTTTGCACCAAACGTACCTTTTGGAACTGAGGTCAAAAAGTCCAACCTTGGTTTCATTAGGCAATAACACATTTTCCCACATGCTTTTTGGAGACTTGATGTATTGTTTTGCAATTTTTAGCTGGGCCTGGACATTTTTCTCTGTAAGAAAAGGCTTCTGTTTTGCAACCCTATCCCATAGTCCAGACATATGGAGAATATGGGAGCCTATTGTCACATGTAGTACACAACCAGTACTTGCCAGAAATTCCTGCAGCTCCTTCAGTGTTGCTGTAGGTCTCTTGGCAGCCTCCCTGATCAATTTTCATATTGTCTTTTCATCAATTTTGAAGGGACATCCAGTTCTTTGCAATGCCACTGTTGTCTCATATTTTCTCCACTTTTGATGACTATCTTCACTGTGTTCCATGGTATAGCTAATGCTGTGGAAATTTGTTTGTACCCATGTCCTGACTGATACCTTTCAACAATGAGATCCCTTTGATGGTTTGTAAGCTCTCTGTGAACCATGGCTTTTGCTGTAGCAGGCAACTGAGTAAATGTCAGGAAAATCCTATTAGGACAGCTGAACTTTATTTGGGGTTAATCAGTCTCTCTAATTGATGGCAGGTGTGTAACCAAGAAGACTGAATGCTGTAATTAAATCAAAAGGTGCTTCAACAAAGTATTAGTTTAAGGGTGTGCACACTTATGCAACCAGCTTATTGTACATTTTTTATTTTTTATATTTTTCCCCTAATAGATTTGTTTGTTTTTCAATTGAATTGCACAGGTTATAGGTCACATTAAAGGTGGGAAAAGTTTTGAAATGCTATATTGTGGTCTCATTTTTTATATCACAAAAGCCTGGCATTTTAACAGGGGTGTGTACTCTTTTTATATCCACTGTATATAATTACAATATTATTGTAATAATGCAAAAGAAAGCATAAACATACATGCACTCAGAACTGCATCTGTATAGAAATATGTACAAATGTTTATGGGATAGCAATATTGTCTGTATAAACAGAAATGCATTACATGTATGACTACCATAATATAAAATAATGGCAGGTACTCCACAACAATCGAAGCAAACCACTGGATATGTCTTAAAATATACTCTTTATTCCACAAAGTAAGTGCTTTTGCGTCTCCAGGGACGCTTCTTCAGACTTAAAACAGTAACAAAGCACTCCAAATCCCTTTAAATATGGCATCACTTCTATCAAAGACCAATAAAATACCTATTAAAAAACACATGATAAAAACTCTTCTACTATAATACTAATCTATATGCATATAAATTGCTTGTGATAATAATATATTTATATGTACGTACATGTGTGTAAAAAAGGGGGTGGGGACAAAATGCATACTTTGAATTTCTTCATAAAAATCATACATCATACAAAAGTATGAAAAACCTTGTTAATGGCATATTAAATATAACTTATTCTTCAATTTCTCAAACACACATACTAAATATAAGTGGCTCTATATACAAAAAAACTACTTCCAATAAATAGCACATTCCTACTTGTGGACAACATAATAGCCAAAAATGAATATGATATAATGAAAAGGAAACATATATACATTCTTTGCAGATACATATATGCAACATATATACAATAATGCATGTTTCTCAGAGACCTAGTGTTTTAAAGCTTGATCAAGCAAAAATGGTTTCAATGAAACTCTATCGTTCAAACCATGTCCCCTATCCACTTGTAACCTAACTACCCACTTCCCTTCCTCTTTCTCTGTATAATTGCTAATGTTGCCTAGCCTCTCTGTAGCATGTATAGATTCTAATACTAAAAACTTAAAACTATGAGTTGTATCATTCTGTAGAACATGTTTGGCGACTGCATTGCCTTCATTCTCCCTGCTAATAGCAATAAACATGTTCTCTTATCCTTTCTCTAAGTGTCCTATTTGTCTTCCCTACATAGAAACTACTAC
Source organism: Protopterus annectens (assembly GCF_019279795.1). NCBI lineage: Eukaryota > Metazoa > Chordata > Ceratodontiformes > Protopteridae > Protopterus > Protopterus annectens. The sequence continues at coordinate 993,044,262 of NC_056728.1, forward strand.
ATTTTTGACACATAGCCAGATAAACCACATTCCTAGACCTACAATCTGTGTAATGATTAAATGCATATCTAATATGTGTATCTGGATGTACAAAGACGTTTTTATTAGCTATGAAACAACATTGATTGCAATTGTGACATGAAAAAGTTGCCTTCATTGAAGAATATAATTTCTTCTTACCATTGTTTTCATAACATAGGATCCTTTTTAGTGATTTTGTGTTCCTATAGCTAAAACTGGGGCATGTACCTACTATTTCCTTTATATGTTCATCTAGTAGCAGTATACCCCAATTCCTCCTGATTATATATGTTATCGTGTTATTATTATTAGTATAAGGAATAACTAATGTCATAACTCTTGAGTTGTTAGTTTTACGCACTATATGTGTATGGCTGCTTCTTCTAATATATGGTTGTCCTGCTTTCTCGCGTTCAACTTCCTGTAATGTTTCAAGATCCCTGGTATGATATCCTCTCTCTATGAAGTCTCTCTGTATATCATTGATGGCTTCCTTATAGACTACATCTTCACTTACTAAATGGGAAAATCTTAATGCTTGATTTCTTACTATGTTTTTATGTACATGTGCTGGATGCATACTATTTCGATGTAAAAGGGCATTCCTTCTGCAAGGTTTTCTGTAGACTTCTGTGCTAATCATACCATCTTCTTTTCTAAGTAGTACATCTAAAAATTCAATCTTATTCTGAGATCTTTCACCTGTTAATGTAAGGAAGGTGGTCGTTCCATTATTGTGGAATATAAATTCATCCAAAGTATCTAAATCACCTCCCCAAATGAGGAAGACATTGTCTACAAATCTTTTATAATACTTAATATATTTTGAAAAACATACATGGTCCAGAACATAGGTATACTCCCAATATGCCAACACCAAGTTCGCATAAGAATTGGCACATGGTGTACCCATTGCTACTCCTGTAGTTTGTAAGAAATAATTCCCATTGAAAGTGAATACATTATTATTAAGGACTAAATCCATTAACATGGTAATCCTAATGACCTGACTATTTGTTAGCCCTTTTTGAATTAAGTACAACCTCAAAAAATCTACACTGATGTCATTAGGTATACTGGTGAACAGTGATGTCACATCTAGGGTAACCATATAATCTAACTTGTTCAGCCTACCATTAAGATTGTAAGGTGCAAGAGTTTCTAAAAACTGTTGAGTATCTTTTAGAATCGAATTGGTAGAATCTACTATTGGCCTTAGCTGTTTCTCTAAATAAATAGATATACTCTCAGTCAGCCAACCTCTTCCTGAGACAATAGGTCTAAGGGGTGGATTACCTTAGTATTTAAATAATAGGTGCAGTTTTGTAAATAAAGGATTTTGTTTGTGTAGGTCAGAAAAATATTTATTAGCACAGTAGTGATATAAGACAGTAATTTCCTCCTCAATATCAACTGCACACACACAAGATACCTGAACTCCTCAGGTTCCACTCCCAAGACAGAGTGGAGGTTGGGGGAGTGGGTAGAAGTTGCAGTGTCGAGTGAATGACCGTTACATACTTCAGTGAGAAATGACCAGTTATATTACATCTGTATGCATTTTTAAACCATCTCCTTATATGTTTACAGTTATTAGGAAGAACACTATCTACACACACAGTACTGTATATGAAATGCCAAGGAACAGAGCACTTCCTTTAAGTGTTACATTTTCCTGTGCGTGTATGTGTATACCTGACTGAACACAACTCACAGAATGTTACAGGCAAAGCAAAACATGTTAAAACACCATTCCATCAAACAGACAGACTCTTCACACCTATAAAAGTGTAACAATTTCTTTGTAATCTGCAATAAAGGGAAGACTGGCACAGCATGAAAATTCAGATAATACAGATACTAATAAATATTTACACAAATACATAGTAAGCAAGTGCATCAGGGGATGGGAAGCCTTGCATATTAGTAGCAGTCCTGTCAGTCCTGTTAAGGAAAAATGGGTGAAACACAAGTGAACAACAATTGTTTTATGGCTTCTCTTTCTATCCAATGATGAAATCAATTATAATAGACATCAGCAGAGTAGGAGAGCAGTTAGACCGGTCGAAACATCTGGTAAGCATGAATGAAGTACTTCCATGTTTAGCTGATTTCATTCGTATATGCAAGACAATAATTTATAAAGGATGGTAACTGAAGCAATGCAGCACATTCAGTACATTACTGCAAACAAATATAACATACATGTCAATACATGAGTAGCATTCAGTCTTTAACTGAGTTTCTAACATATAAGTATTTATAAAAAGTAGTTTCAGTTTGCAAAGAAATGCATAGCAGGCACAAATATGCTAATTGATGTTAGTATAGTAAACATGAAAATGTAAACCCACCAAAACTTGATAGCAATACACTCTTTCTTCCCAAGTATGGATAAGCACTTCCCATGTCAATATCTCATCCAAAAAATCATCTGTTGGTTTGTGTTGACTGTGTAGTTGCCTTGTACAAAAAGATTTATTTTGATTTATATTTTATTTTTACCACTGTTTTCACAGTTTATAGGAAGAAAGGGATAGCTTGTAGACAAGAAGATTTACTTTGGTTTACATTGTGTTGTATAGTACCTTGTCAGATATACAGTAAATTCACACAGACTGCATATATGACAATCCAGAGCTTATCTAAACAATCTTGTGTTAGTTTGTAATTTATTGATCTTTACTGTTAAAAAGAGGTGTGACTGTGAGTGATAGTGAGCAGAGCTACTGCAGTGTAAAGGAATTCTAGCTTTTGTGTGACTCTTATAATCATATAATCAGAGGAATGACTTAATTTAATATTTAGTTGTTTTTCGTTTGTGTGCCTTTTTTCATAGGAGTTTATTTTAAATTCTCTGTGACTTCTGAGGTAATTGATTTTGAGTATCCTTTCCTTTTAGAATTTTTTATTCACCTGCAGCTGAAAATGGATTCCTTAAATGAGTATGCCATTAATGATATGCTGAAGCTGAAGAATCTCGTACAGTGTATTAATTGCTATGCATATTTAATGTAACACTTGATAACACTGGTGATCTGTTCTCCTCGTGTCAAAAGCTGGCTGATTGCTTACAATAATTATTATTAGTAAATATGGACTTACTTATGACGATTGCACTTGGAGAACGGTTGTTACTTGGAGAACCGTTGTTACATATATTAATGACCGGACTGATGAGATAAATAATGACTTATGACGATTGCACTTGGAGAACGGTTGTTACTTGGAGAACCGTTGTTACATATATTAATGACCGGACTGATGAGATAAATAATGACTTATGACGATTGCACTTGGAGAACGGTTGTTACTTGGAGAACCATTGTTACATATATTAATGACCGGACTGATGAGATAAATAATGTTAGGCAAAGAGCAAGCAGAACACATTCAGAAGAGGAAATGTCTATTGTCAGTAAAGATCACTCAGCCCCTAGTGAACAAGACAGTACCACTAACAGCTTTGGAATTCTGTATAGAAATATTCAGCATTTTGAGGATTCAGGGCATATATTCATACATGTAAAAGAGAAAAGAAATAAAGGAAAAAGTTCACAACAAATAACAAGAAAAAGCAACTGATTAATATCCATAAAGCAAACCAAATACATGCTAAAAGGTGTGTAACACACAGGTTCCAGGGAAAGAAAATATTTCTACCAGAAAATGTTCAGTCTACAGAAAAAGGCATCATTTTTCCAAAAGAGAAGGTTGAGGAAAGAGGCAAGGGGCAGGTGAAAAGGAAGAAATCAAAACTGAACGTGGAAGGATTGAAGAACATCAGTGTAAGAAAAAAGAGGAGGCAGACAGAAGCTGACATCATGGCTCAAGCTGTGCATGTACAAAGCTAGCTGGATGAGAACTGTATGCTTGCAAATGTAGTAAGCAATGAAAACAGTGGGATTAATAAGACTAAAGGTGATAGAGATCATTGTTTTCTAACAACCGATTGAGCACATATTACTGAATTAGAAGTTGAAGATTATTCAGACCTGGTCAGAAAAGATATTCTTGTAAATGGAGAGTCAATTATTACAGGAACCAGTACTTACATTTACAGAGAAGATAATAAACACGGAATAATTTTATGCTTCCCAGGAGAAAAAATAGAGGCTGTGAGAAAGTTCTTAGAATGCCTTAATGTAAGGAAGTATGGATCTGATTTTATTCATATTGGTACAAATGATCTCATCCATGAGGACTCTCTTACTGTTAGTAGGCAACTGACAGCTCTTAAATGGCATAGCTTGTACAAGTATTAGAACGTATTTTTAACATATCTCATATAGAAAGGAGTGTCAGGCCACCGTGGACAAAAAATATGTTTTGGGTAAATACCTACATGAAAAAATGTCCCATTTAAAAAAAATAGAAATGTGTAGAGCATCCGAGCCTAATTCTGGACACATATTTAGAAACAAGGCAGGATTTTTGTCAGATTGAAAATGTAACAGTTCACAGAAAGCAAAGTTTGATGCATCTCTAGTGATTCTTAATGCTAGGAGCATTAGTAATAACGTTTTGAATTGGAAAATGTGCTACATTGTCATAAGACTGATGCTGTTATTGTTGTGAAACATGGTTAAAGAACAATGACTAGAAACCAGTTCTGTCAGGGTATAAATGTTTTTGCTGTAACAGACATTCTAACAAAGAATCCCATGGAGGTGTCATGATAGGGATTGAAGATTATTATGCGACCAGTGATTATTACATATTCAGTGATAACAGCAATACTGAAGATTGTGTAACTGTGATAATAAAGACAACCCTGGACCAATAACAATTGTTAGGGTGTATAGACCACCAAAGTCAAGTCCAGATGGCCTAGAGGAATTCATGCATTTCTTCAATGCAACAAATGAGGGAAGAATAATAGTGGCTGAGGACTTATATTTACCAGAAACAGACTGGAATAACATTAATTCAGCAACATCAGTAAGAAATTATTTACAAAGTATTGAACGTATGTTCAGGAACAATTGTTTCAGATTGTAAAGCAACCTACAAGGGAACAGGCCATACTAGACATTGTGTTTCTAAAAAAAAAAATCACTGTTACTTCATGTCAAGTTTTACCACCACTGGTGTGCAGTGATCATGGGTTATAAAGATTAATTTTCTGCTTGATAATTCTGCCAAACTGAAACAAAAGTTAATGCACAGAAGATTAATAACAGACAATACAGAAGCAAAACGGTCACTATGTAAAACTAATTGGAGTGATGCGTTCAGTGGAAAAAAACGTAAAAAGAATGTTAACAGTTTTGAAAGATAAATTGTTTGAATGCATTAAAAAAATCCAAACACTGTTTAACTTTAGGATCTAAGCACACAACTTCAAAAGGATATATTTCCATAAAGAGCAACATACTTGATTAAGGTGAGAGACAACAAAATATAAGAAACAGAAAAGAGGTTGAACTACAACTAGCTGAAATAAATAAGCTGGACAGATAAATTAAACATAATGTGAGACAAGAACAAGAAAAATTTGAGGAAATTGTATGTAAAGATATCGAACATAATAGAAAAACATTTTATAGAGACATAATATGTGGTAGAAATAAAGACATACAAATTAATAAAATGTGTGTAGATTCTAAAATTTATTCTCAGACACAACAGATTATAGCTATCATAAAATCTTATGCAAAGCAGATTGGCTCCACAATGAACTGTTTGATGGATGACTCTAGCTATTAGATAGATTTTGTACTTGTTTTAAACTCATTTGATCTCATGGAGGAGCTCTCTGATTATGTGGCCCAGGCAGGTATGACCTTAGCCCTGAGCAGCATTCTACCGTGCCCAGAATGATACCGCAGTACAAGCAGAAAATGATTGACTTCAACAATTGACTACGTTTCTGGTGTCATTCTAAGGGGATCCAGTATCTGTCTGCTTGGGATGACATGACTGACAGACTGCAATGTTTTCCCAGAGATGGCCTGCATCTGTCACTCCTGGGTTTCCGGATACTGGCTAAGTCTCTTGCCAACCCTATAGTGCCTTTTTAGGCGATGTTCCAAAGACCAAATTACCACTGTAATAACTATAAATAAATGCAATCTGAGGGTCATGCTGCTCAACGCTAGAAGTCTAAGTCTCAAGATGCACTTGCTTGAAGCACTCCTCAAAATGGAGAACATCGACATTTATGCTGTAATGGAGACCTGGTTTAAAGCAGCAGAAAGCACCCATGCACTATCAGGCTATAACTCATTCTACACCTTTCAGCCCCAGAACATGGACCAAAGCTCCAAAGGCGGTGGTATCTCCATATTCATAAAGGATATGCACACCTCCAGACTAGTAGCCCAACATAACGCATCTGAGATACTCCAGGTACAACTAACATTGGGTAAGATGGCAATTCAGATCATAGCCTGCTATAGGCCCCCAACCATGTCCCAATACTCTCACTCCACATTCCTAAGCACCCTGGACACTATTAGGTCCAATCCAACACTCTCATACTAGGTGACTTCAACTACCCCTCCATCAACTGGGAAAACTACTCGTGCACCAATACACTAGCCCAACGTTTCCTGGAATTCATCAATTCCAATGCCCTGGACCAGCTCATTCTTATCCCCACTAGAGGAAGCAACACCCTGGACCTGGTTGTCACTAACATGGGCAACCATTGCTCTACACTAAGAGTCAATTCCTCCCTAGTTAGATCTGACCACAAACTAATCAGTATGAAAATCCACATCTCAGCCCCCCCCCCCCCCCACAAAGGTAATCACCATGAAAACCTTCTCCAAAGTTGACTTTGGGCTCCTATAAACAGAGGTGGCTAACCTCACGGCACCCATGTCAATAGAAAATAGATGCATGACTGCTGAATCATACACCAATGCACTGTGCAAACACATACATAAATGCATGGAACTAGGCATACCCAACAGAACCAAGATGCTCTCCTGCAAAAAAGGAAGCCAATCTGGTGGTCCCCTGCCATTAATAAACTCTATAACAGAAGGAAGAAACTGTTGCAGAAAAAGGTGAAGTCCCAAGACTGGAAAAAACTCCCTTATTAGCCTCAATAAAAAGTTGAGATCCCTCATCAAAACCTCTAAAGCCAGTTATGAAGGCAGAATTGCAACAGACACTTAAAACAACCATAAAGCCTTCTATAGTTATATCAAGAATCTTCACAGCAATACCCAGGTTTGCTCTGAGTTACTGCACAATGGTACCTCCTATATCAAGCCAACAGATATTGCCAACATACTGGCCAACAGATTCAGTGCCAACTTTACCCCTCCCCCCCAAAGGACCAATCACAATACCGAAGGAATGCCAGACACCCAGCATTACTGCAGCACAGGTTAAAACTGCATTGTCCAAGGCCAAGAATACAGCTTCCATGGGACCCGAAAATATCCCTGCATGTGTTCTACATGAACTACAAAGTGAACTGCCACTACATTTGTGTGCCCTGTTCAATCACAGCCTCACTTCAGGCTTTGTCCCTACCGAATGGTGCACTGCTACAGTTATCCCTCTCCATAAAGGGGGAGCGACTACAGACCCTGATAATTATTGTCCCATTAGGCTGATGAGTCTGATATTTAAGGCTATGGAGTGCATCATCATGGACCTAATTAACAAGGATATAGGGAATCTCCAAACGCTAGATCCCATGCAATTTGGTTTTGTGAAAGGTAGATCATGCCTGCTCAACCTAGTTGACTTCTTTCAGTCAGTCACCAGAGCTGTGGATTAAGGCAAGGCAGTTCATACAGGCTACCTCAATCTGGCCAAGGCCTTTGATACCATTCCCTACTCAGGAATTATTGATAAACTCACCAAACTAGGCATCAACCCTTATATCACTGGGTGGGTTGCAAATTGTCTTACAGAAAGAACCCACAGTGTGAAAGTAGCAGACTCTAAGTCAGACTGCCAACCAGTCATGAGTGGAGTCCCACAGAGATCACTCCTGGGGCCTTTCCTGTTTGGCATCTACTCCTCAGAAGTCCAGGCCAACACGGAGGGACTCTGGCTGACCAGGTTCATAGATGACTGCAAGCTGGGAGCCATTATTAACTCCCCAAGTGATGTAGACATCCTACAGAAAGGCCTCACTATGACTAATGACTGGTGTTGAAACCATGGCCTTAAGCCTAATGCCAAAAAAATGGGAAAAACTCAGTTCCCACTAATTACCACATCAATGGGAGCCCACTGAACACTGAAGGTGTTATAAGAGATCTGGGGACACAGGCTGACAGCAACCTGTCCTTCAACCACCACATTGCCACTGTGATCAGAAAGTCCATCTATGTGGCACATCTCATTACCAAGGGTTTTGTATCCAGGAAGAAAGAGGTCATGATCTCTCTCTACGCTTCCCTTATTAGGCCAGTCATCAAGTATAATGCCCCTTTTGGCATGTACCTCCCTAGACATGTGCAACAGCTGGAAAGGCCACAAAAGTACCTCATGAAGAGGTTCCTAGGCCTTAAACACATGTCCTACATGGACAAACTCAAAAAAATCCAGTTTTCTGTCTCATTTCATCTACTAAGAGATAATCTCTGCTTGACTTACAAAACCATGTCTGACCCGGCTCTGTTAGAAATGCTACAGCTAAAGAAATCCCAATCCCTCCTCCCCACATGCTCCAGAGACCTCACCTTCATTACCACAAACAACAGAACATGTTGGAGGGACAGGTTCATAACCCAGAGACTGCCCATGCTCTGGAATAGACTTCCTGTACATGTCAAGTGGAGCACCTCACTGGCCCTCTTCAAGAGAAATCTTGATGAGTGGATGGGAAATAGAAAGTTCACACCGGGGGATCACTCCAGTGGTTCTACTTGATATGGGGAACTGAGAACTAATGTCGGGCGGCACGATGCTGGGGCACTTCTATGGGCTAGGCTTGTAAAGGCTCCAGGGCCATTAGCCTAATACGCACCTATGAACCTATATAGTAATACATGTCAAAGATTGGAACCTCGACAGCTAGTATTACATATGTAACTTAAGATGCTAATATATGTGCATTTCACCCTTTCCCCACTACATTTTAATAATTTAGTGGAAACTGTTCAGTCAATTGTATGTTTACAGCACGTCTTTTTACTAGTACATTTTAGAACTGATAGCTATGTTCACGATGGTTTGGGAAAGCAGTTTGATTAATTTTATCTCATCTTTCAAACTGGGATTTTTTTTTTTAATTCCATGTATATGTTAGGGAAATACATTATTTGTTTTGCTATGTTTTAATATGATTATTTTGTTGTTTCTTTCTGCATTTAGGCCTGATTACAATATACTTCACATCATATTCACAGTCATGATTCTTACAAACATGTCACTTAAATCAAAGTTTGGAAGTCTCCACTTTTCACTGAATGCTTTGAGATAATAAAATCAATTATTACTGACCATTGCGGAAATTGCTCCTATAACTCACCATGTCTTTGCCTTTAGTGTCACTTAATATAAATGGTATCAATAATTCAAAGAAAAGGTCAGACCTTTTCAGATACCGTAACTTAAACAAACCACAAATAGTATTCCTACAGGAAACACATTTTAAAACTACAGAAAAGGATGTTTGGAAACCAAACACTTATACGGTACTAGCTCATGCTTCATTTAAATCTAAAAGGAGAGGAATGATGATCCTATGGAAGAATAATACTACCTCCCCTCAAATATTATATAAGCATGAAGACCCCAAGGTACTTACTAGCTATCACTATCCTAAAATTCAGTCTTAGAATTTGGATGCTTGCTAACCCTTACTGGTTCCCAGGACTGGGTGCTTCAACTGCAAACATCTTGATTTTATTGATAGTATATCAAAAGGGAATCTGATTCTAGGGGGGTGGGGGTGGGGGGATTTTAACTGCTTATTAGATAATTCTGATACAACAAGTAGTTGTCCACTTAGACTAACATCCACTTCTAAAATTCTTAAGAAATGGATAAATTCTCATAATCTGTATGATACATATAACTCAAAAAATAACAAATCACTCTGTTACACACACACACTGATCATAGATCTAAAACTGAAACCAGAATAAAGTCCTTATCTCCACTGATTAAAATTAAAGCTTACATCCTTTACTATCCTTCCTTGTCCTTTATCACACCATGATTGTCTTATGTTAGATATACAAATAGACTTCACAAAACTAACTACTATTACTAGAATTCCTGCCTATATTGCCAAACTAAAAAATTTTATACCATGGTTATTATTAGAATTAAACTTCTTCTTAGAGACCAATAATAATATTGAAACAAACATTATTATGGTTTGGGATGCTCTAAAAGCATATATTTATGGTAAAATTATAGTCTGATATAAGAAAAAACTGAAGGAATGGGAATCAGAACTACAAAACCTACAATCTCAATTAACCTCCTTGAGATCTAAGTCATCACAATTAATCTCAAATAAAAAAAAGAAATAGACGCAGTAAACAAGAAATATCTAGATATTTGGCACACAAAACAAACTTAGCACTTACATTCCAAGCCAAATAATATCTTAAAATCATTACATCAGTACTAATAAGACAGTTTCTAATATCAGAGATATATTAGAAGCCTTTAGATATCATTTCACCAAATATTATAATGCTGATAATATAAACAAAAATGTTACGGCCCAAGAATTAATCACTTTAAATTTGAAAGCCATCCCAGAAAATCTTAGCACAACTCTCAAGAAACAAATAACTCTAATCTGAATGAAATCAAAACTAAAATCAAAAACCTTAAACTTATGAAGGCTCCCATCATAGATGTCACCACAACAGAAATTTATAAACTTTTTCCAGATTCAATTATATCTTTACTTCATAAGACCCTGGTTGAAGTACAAACTAAAAATTTGATCCCTCCCCCTTGGAGATACTCCTTGATTATCCATATTCTTAAATCTGACAAGGATTTGCAGTTATGTAAATCGTATAGACCAATTTTCTTATTAAATAATGACTACAACATCTTTTTGTATATATTTGTGGACAAAATAAAGGTTCCACTTTCACTTTTAGTTCATAATGACCAAGCCAGGTTTATTCATAAAGGGCAGATTCATGATAATATCAAAAGAATATTAACGTTAATAGAATTCTTAAACAAAGAAAATGAGGAAGCCTTGTTGGTGAGTCTATTTATTTATTTATTTATTTTACATTTGTTGACTGGAATAGTTCGACTGGATATATGTCCATTTTTAGAGGAGGCCCAGGAAGAAAACCTCCAAGATAATAATACACATTGAACATACAGTAAATGCTAGTTTCAAGCAGATTACAGTCATAAGCAATACCAGCATTTAACACATATAGTACTAACTTATTATAAAACACTTTACAAAACATAACATTATTTTCAAAGTTATATATACATAACATTACATTCAGGTTTAAGACACATTGAGCAGCAGTTATACAATTGTCTAGAGATAGAAAAAGCATTTGGCATACATCAAATTAGGACCCTTCACTGCAAAGTACAATTGTCTAGACATAGAAAAAGCATTTGGCATACATCAAATTAGGCCCCTTCACTGCAAAGTACATCCCTATAACCAAAGGCACTAAACAAGGTTGTCCTTTATCCCCAATATTATTTGCCCTTGTAATATAAATATTAGCGTAATCAATAAGAAATAATCAAGAAATCAAAGGCATTAATATTTATAATCAATACAATTCTAAAATAGCACTGTTTGCGGATGATATTCTGCTTACTTTACCTAAGTCAAATAAAGAATTATTAGAACTAGACACAATAATAAATAACTTTCAAAAAATGTCAAGCCTCTGCTTTAACAAGCAAAAATCTAAATATATTATTCTTAATGATAAAGGGAAATCTCAGCTAGTTAACCAAAGCATTATTTTAGAACAAGTTAATACACTAAACTACTTAGGGATAACCTTATGCAAAAACTTGGAAAAAACAATAGAAACAAATTGTAAAAGCATAACATCTCAGGTAAATGCATACATAAGTAGCTGGAACAATATGTTTTTTCATTCGAGGATAGATTGCAATTGTTAAAAATGACTTTCTTTCCAAAAATGTTATATATTGTTGTAGCTCTAGCCACTCATCCTGGGAATAATTATATTAAACTCATAAATAAAACTTTGTTAAACTTTCTATGGTACCCAAACCAAAATAGGATTGCATATACACATCATATTAGATCTTGGGATGGTGGTGATTTAAGATTCCCTGTCTTGGAAACATATATCAAAGCATCATTACTTAAAAGCACATTTAATTGGATTGACTCAAATTCCAACTCAAATTGGAAAGATCTCCATATAGCTATAATACAGAATGAAAACTCACGGTCATATAAAATTCCTTCCAAACATCCCTCCAATATGTTCTGGTTTCTTCTTAGTGACATTGTTCAATATAATGTGAAAAAACCCATGAAACTAAACTATCTAAATAACATTATTAACAACTTTAGAAAAATAATACTCAAATGTAGATATCAAATGCTGGTTTGGCCTAATAATCCCCTTTAAAAATCATAAAAAACTTCCCAGATAAACTTCACATTAACATCTTTAATGAATGGGAAACTAAAAATGTTATTTGCTGGAAACAGTGTATTAAAGACTTGGAAACTTTACAACTTCAGCAAATTATGAAAGACTATAACTTATCATCGCAAGATCGATTATTACTACAAAGTGTAATTGCTTATTCTCAAGACATGCAGAACTATTCAGAACTCTTCATATTTAGATCAACCTCCCTTAATCACTCTCATATTTTAAATATTATTTAATGATCAACAGTTTGACAATTTAGTATCCGAATTATACACCATTTTGTTAAGTTACAGGTCCATTTTAACAACTAAGCAATGGAACACAAAGGCTTTACCTCATAGTCTCTCCCAAACAGAAAAACTTAAAATTCTATCTTCAGTAAAATTCACTTCTTGGGTTCAATATTGGACTCTATTTACCTGGAAGTATTTACACAGAACATTTTTAACTCCTGACGAAATTGTTAAATTCAAAAAATCGAATAACATCATTTGCTTGAGATGTCTAACGTCATATAATGCCGATTGATTCCATATTTTCTATGATTGCTCTAAACTAAGGAATTTTTGGAAAGATATTGATGATTTTCTTTCAGCTTTATTTTCAGATAACTTCACATTAACTAAAACTTTAATTTTTTTCTTAATGTTAATGAAACCTTTTCTTTGAATAAGTCAGATTCATACTTATTAAGGACAATATTAGCTGTAGCCAGGAAATGTATTACAAGGAAATGGACCTCTACCACCTCTCCGAGTCTTGGTGAATTTCTCTCCTTACTAGAAGAAACCATAAACAAGGAAGTCAGAACTAAAGAACTTAGAATATATATGAAGAGTTTTACTAACAATCCATGGACAAAGGTTTCAAATCTAATTGAGACTTTCCAAAATGATTTATAACCCTGTTTAATCATTATTTGTTTGTTTCACTGAAAGTTTTTTCTTAAAATATTTGGACTACTCAAACATTTTTCAGGGCTATGTAAATAATGTAAATAGTTTATTTAGTTTCATTGTTGTTAAAATCTGTCTGTTCCGTATAATCAATGTATTAGACAGTGTTTATTCTCTTATTTTATCCTTAATAAAATATTGGAAAAACAAGAGGTCTAAGGCCATCCATCTTGTGGCAGAAGGTGTCTGCCTTGTCTCTCTGAGCTGCGAAGCACTACAGATGGGCTCAAAATGAAGCAGTTTTATTGGCCAGAGGGCACAATAGGTAAAGTTCAATTTCATTTCTGCTTCTATAAATTAGGCATGTTTGTGCACCACTCAGCAGGAGTTGGCAGTGTCTTGTACAGATGCAAGCACCTGGACCATTTTACCTATAAAACTAGTTTTAAGACTATAACCTATAATTTAGTAAAGCATTGTGCAAAGTTAAGCTCAGAGCAGCTAGCCTACACATCAGATATTTCTAATACAACATCCTAACACCGTCTAATATGAAATTCTAGCACTATTCAATTCCAGTCCCTAAAGACCTTTGTAAAATCTCATCCTCAGACCCTAGTAGCCCACCCTAATACAGGGCCAGGCAACATGGATATGCAATTTCCAAATATCTCCATAGCCAGCTTGGCAGATATGGGCATCTTCAGACAATGTCACAATTGTCTCATGTTCACAGACAACATTTTAATCCTTAGAGAAACCAGTTGAGTATACAAGACACCTTGGACTCAAAAATCTTGCTTACAAACAAGGTTGTCATTAACAGGCATATTGCATCCACCATGCACAGTGTCTGTCACACACATGTACAATCTTAAGCTGAGGAACTAAAAGGTAATCTCTCCAAACCTCAAAAATCTCCTAAGCCAACAAACAATGACACCCATTCTCAGCAATCTTTAAAGCACGTACCAAAAGCAACGCAAAACACCACACATAAACCCAAACTCAATGGACCCACAAAAACAAAGCCCATGAAGCAAGTAAACAATTTACCCAGGACTCTAGTCATAGGGGAGTCCATTGTATGACATTAAGATGCCCTACTCACCAGGCTGGACAAAGCAAAGATTATGGTCAGTTGCTTATCTGAAGCCAGGATCCACCAAGTTATACACTCACTAAAATCTTTGCACCAGTGGTACCAGTAAGATTCTATCATAGTCCATGTGGCATAAATGGCCTGAGAAGTATCTTGATGGACTATATGAAGAGAGACACTCTGGACCTCTCTGAATATTAGTCTCAGACTGGTATATGCCTTGCACTGAGCAGCACCTTATCTTCACCAAGGATGACGCCACAATATGAACAAAAAATGACTGAGTTTTACAACTGACCTTGTTTCTGGTGTCATTTCATGGAGATTCAATATCTGTCAGCCAGGGAAGATATAGTCAGCAGACCACATTGTTTTATCAAAGTTGGCCTGCACCTGTCCCACCTGGGTTTTCAGATTTTGGCTAAAATTGTATCCTCCCCCTTGAGTCTTGTTTAGGCAATTCCAAAGTGGCAAATCTACCAACATAAAAAATAAAACCCAAAGAAACCCAAAGGTGTTACGGTTCAATGCTAGGAGCCTAAACAAAAAACAACACACCCTTCAAGCTCCCCTCACTCTGGAGAATGTAGACATCTGTAGCTTTACTGAGACTTGGTTTAAAACTGCAGATAGTACTTTGGCAGTGCAAAGCTACAGTGCCTTCCACACTTTTAGACCACCACCAGCTGCACAGACAGGGACTAAAGATGGAGGTGTCTTGATGTACATTAACAAGTATACCTCAAGGTTGGTTAAACAGGATGATACTCTGGAGTTCATCCATGTGCAAATCACCCTCGATAGAGTCCATTACCATATCTTAGCAAGTTATAGGTCACCATATATGTCACAAAAATTCTACAACTCTTATCTAGACTTAGTGGATGCACTCTCCATCAAAGCAAGCACTCTATTTATTTATTTATTTATTTATTTGAAGTTTGTTAACCAGGAAAGCCCATTGGACTAAAAAGAGCCCTTTTTCAATGGAGGCCTGGGGAGAAAATCTTCACAGTAAATATGAACAAAAATCAGCAAAGTAATAACAAGAATGAATACAGTAGTAGCTCAATCATATGTACTTGCAATAGATAATACCAAGTGTTAATGCAGAATGTTCTAGAAACAAACAAGGAGTAGCCAATAAATTATATAATACAATAGAGTTATGTTACATCAGAAGTCTAGAACCCTAAATGGACATAATCTATTCTATGTTATGTGTCAGGCAGAATGCATATATAAGCTAGGGTAAGGTAGAAGGAGAAGGAGTAGGAGTAGTGGGAGGAAGATTAGGATGGGTGGGAGCAGGAGCATTCCCAGGTAGTGGAGAGATAAGAATGGAGTAAGGCCTTAAAGGAGGAAAGATTCTGTGTAATACGGGTGTGAGGAGGAAGTGCGTTCCATTTATGTGCAAGGGAGAATGACAGAAGGAGTTGACCAGGGGTGTGTGAAGGTTTGTGTACTTCAAGGGAGTTTTGATTATTAGATCAGAGGGTTCAGTCAGGAAGATGCATAGGATAAGGAGGGGGCATAGAGAAGGATTGAAAATGAGTTTATGGGCAGTGGAGAGTTGAATGTAGAATAGATAGCTAGGGAGTTCTATTCATGGGAGATGTTAATTACCCCTCCATAGAATGGGAAACATTAACTGCCTCTGACTTGCAGGTACATTTCCTGGAATTTGCTAACACAAATGCCCTTGATCAGTTAGTGCACACTCCAACCAGAGGTACAAACATACTGGACCCAGTCATCACCAATATGGGAAAGTCACTGAACTATGAATAAATTCATACTTAGCTCACTGGATTGCCACATGGCTCACAGGTACAACCCAAGAAGTCAGGATTGGTGAGATCACCTTCATCAAGAGGAAAGTCACCAGTGGAGTACTACAGAGCTCTAACCTGGGCCCACTTCTGTTTGGCATTTACTTCTTGGTGGTCAATGCTAATGACAAGGGCCTCACCAGGTTCACAGATGACTGAAAATTAGGAGTTATCATAAATTCCTCCTATGATACCAACATCCTGCAAGAGGGTCTAACAAATGACTGGTGCCAAAGCCATGGATTCAAACTCAATGCCATGAAATGCATTATAGTGCCTTTTGGGAAAATGTCCACCCCGGCAAATAACTCCATTGAGAAGACATCCCTGAGATTTGACCCAGTAGGTAGAGATCTGGGAACACAGGCAGATAGTAATCTGACCTTTGAGCAACGTGCAGCCAAGGTGGTAAGAAAATCATTCCAAGCCGCCCAACTTATAAGTAAGGATATGGCATCTAGGCACAGGGAAGTTATACTACCACTATACGCAGCCATTATCAGACCCATTATTGAGTACAAGCAAAAACAAAGACAGTATGTTCACCAAAGATAGTGGCTCCAGATATAACAAATCCACGAGCTGTTAAAATCCCAAATCAAACTTCCTTTAATGAACTGATACCAAAATAAAAACAAGAAACAAAATAAAAAGTCCCTTAAAATCCACATGATAAGCGCTTTCGACAAGTGTCTTCCTCAGATCGTAATGCAGAAGATGGGACCAGCACTGATCTTTAAAATGAAGGCTTTTAATTTTCTGACCAATCCAAACACAGGTTGAAAAGCTATCAGCCAATCCATGTGGGTATTTCTCCTCCTTATTTGCATACAAGAGCACAATCACTTCCGTTTCCCACCTTTTTGAAGACACAGCCTAATATGCAAATTAAGCTGTGCATTCAATCAATCAGATGCATATGCGCTAGTGATTGGTGGAAGATCGTACTTTTTGTTTAATCACAACCCTTGTTTAGTAGCTTGCCTTTGCATGACATAACCTGATAGTAAGCCAGCAATCTTTAAAATAAGCTGTATATAAAAAACAGCTTAGAAATGGTCATTATATAACTAATCAACAAAATATGTGAAACCAAACATTCCAGTGTGCATAACACAACCCTCTGCTGACAATTCATGAACTGTGCTTTGTTTATAAAGCTCAAAAAATAATTTCATGAAATCTTAGAATTAGCTGTGTGGATGAACAGCCGACGACTCATCCATTAAACCTCTCTCTCAAATCATTTTACAACATTCAGACAGCTTTCGCTATCATAGGAACTTATAAACCTATGTTCGCTAGTGCACACTAATATTTTATGCTTGTTTGTGGTGGTCTTGAGTATGTTTCTATAAGAATTGGGAGGCATCAATAGTGGTTAACAACATTGGCTACGTAGACTTGAGTAAATGCATTCATATTTACTTTAAGCAGCTTCCTTACACCCAGTAACTTTGAAAACCTCTGAAAAACTTTGAAAGCTGAACAATGCCCCTCTGGTATGGTAGCCAAGAATCATTTATTATCATAATTAAAAATTTCTTTAAATTTCAAAGTGTCCTTGCTTTCTGTTATTGTTCATCAATAATAGTCTATCTGATACATACTTTTCTTCCAGTAAGGTGCACAAGCTTGAACGCACATCTAAGGGACTTCAATAAAAATCCCTTCAACATGAGTTTGAATAATTTAGGTACTGACTCCCTTAACATCAGTTGTTATATAAACCTAATAAATGTGCTTTAACACACAATTAGAGAACATCAAGAAAAGGTCATTTGTTTATGGATTTGATAAATAAGGGTGGTTCCTCCTTTAATATCAATTGCTTCATGTGCATATATTAACCGAATTAAAGGAGATTAAATGGATAATTAACTTGAGGGCTGATCAACTCCCAGGTCTAAATAGCGTGGTCCCTCTAAACCAGTTCTGAAAATTAAGAGACCCAAGTTAAAATAGTTATGAACATCCTTGGTGAATGTGTTTCATCTAAGTTCAAGAAAGTTCAAACCATTTACAAGGGAAAGGTCTCAACAGAGAAAGCAATGACTCCATTACTAGCAGATATGCACTTGATGGACAAACAACTTTTGACAGAGCATTTGTGACACAATACAACATAGTAACAGAATAAAGGCTATTATTGTGACAAATAGCAAATAAATAAACCTGTCTCAGAATTCATCAAGGGGAGGTCATGCTTAGTCAGCCTAGTGCATTTTTAGAAACGGTCAATAATTCAATGGATGAAGGCAAAAAGGTACACACCACATACTTTGACCTGACCAAAGCTTTTCACACAATTCTCCACTCAGTAATATCAGAAATGCTAAATAAACTGTGAAGAAACCCCTCTGTCACCTGCTGTATTGCTAGCCGGCTCACAGATAGAATGCAGATAATAAAAATAGGGGAAGTTACTGCCAAAAAAGAGAAGTCACCAGTGGAGTCCCTCAGGGTTCTGTGTTGCAATTTGTCCTGTCTGACATCTACTTTTTGAACCAAAATCCAATAAAAAAGGGCATTGACTGACTAAATTTGCAGATGATAGCAACCTAGGAGCAGTTGAGTCTAGGAGTCATTGAATCCCTAGCAATCTAGGAAAGGTCAATGAATCCCCAAATGACTTAGCCATCCTGCAAGGTTTGTTCCAAATAAATAACTGGTGCCAAAATCATGGACTGAAACTCAAAGCCACAAAATGCATTATTGTAAATTTGGGGAAGTCCCCTATGACATCGAATTACCACATGAAAGCACGCCCCTGAGAGTTGACCCAGCTGTTCAGGATTTGGGAACATATGTGGATAGTGACCTTTTGACGAACATGTGTCTATTGTTGTAAGAAAGTCCTTCTATATTGCACAGCTTATAAACAAAGGGATTGTATGTAGGTCTAGAGATGTCATTGTCCTCCTTTACTCAGTCCTCATTAGGTCAGCCATTGACTATAATGCCTCCTTAGGGGCAAGTAATCATCCAGACATATGTAACAACTGGAATGCCCACAGCGATATCTTACTAAAAAGATACAAGGCCTAAACAACATATCCTACATGGACCTAGTCAAAGCCCTGTCACTATACTCTGTATCGTACAAACTGCTAAGGGGTAACCTCCTGTGTCTGGCATACAAGACCTCCTCCAACTTATTACTGACAGACTTACTGCACATCAGCAAGTCAAATGGCATCAGGAGTACTCAGTCTAGGGATAGAAACCTCCACTGCAACATCAACAGAACAGTTTGGAAGAACACATTTATTTCACAGAGGATACCACTGCTGGGAACAGACTCCCCATCCACATAAAACAATTTCATTCCTGCCCATATTTAAGTGCATTGATGTGGATGGGAAACTGAAAATTTACTCCAGGGCTGCCCCCTCTGCTACTAATGGACCTCCTAAATGATTTATCCCATGCATAGTTTCCCCACAAATTATCTGTGGTATAACCCCAGTTATTTTTCATAATTATTGAACATAGGATGAGTTAGAAAAATCTATAACCAAATGGGATAGGTTATTTCAAGTACAAGAAACAAAACTGACTAGGCTTAAAATGGCCCACAAGAACAGCTAGCCTAGTACTTATACATGAACCTACGAATAAATTGGAATTTTTTAGGTGAAATTATGAGGTTTTTGATATGGTAGGAGATAACCTCACTTTTGTATATAAAATGGATACTAAATTGGTTACAAAAAATTCCAACAAAGGAGCAAAAAATGTGGGTACTGTAACCAGTGTTCATTTATAATATTAGGAGGTGAAATAAAGTTATTTTTTTTCTCTTGCAAAACTGGCCCCTTACAAAATTGAAATTGCAGTACTAATGGGCTTGTATAGCTTGCAAAGTCTTTCGCCTGCCCAATTTTTTATGTAGGAAAAATAGAGAGGGTATTTAGAAAAAGTATTTATGAGCATTGTCATGATATCTGAAGGGGTAATATAAACAACTCATTGTTTAAGCACACATTACAGTGCAGCAATTGTGTTAAATTTGCTTTTGAAATTATTGAAATTTTGGTTTCAGATCCTATTGAGGTGCAATACAAAGAGTTGTTGTAGCAAATAGGACTTGATGCCACTGCCCACTAGGATTAAATGAACACATATCAATTGCCATTGTTCTTAAGCAAAGGGCACCTAAGTCACAAGTCCCTACCATTAATAACTTGCTTTTTTACATTATTATATTATTATAAATTTTTGCATTTTTTTCTGTTTCTGGAATTTTTATTGTATCTTATTTAAAATTGTTACAGTACACTGAATTAATTATTGATTTATTTTAGGTAAAATAATTTAATAATATCTTAATAATATGTATGAATTTATAACAATTTCCACAATAGATAGAATGAAACTAATTAGAATTATGTCTTATGCACTGATGCTTTGTGCTATTATCATGGTTTATTTGTGGATTACTGATTTTATTTATGTATATGCCCTTAAGAGCACCATTTTCTGTAGGGAATGAGATGATTTAAGAATGAGACTTTTTGATTTGTTAGTTCTAATGAAGTCCATATTAACATTTTGGACAAACGTTCTTAACTAAGTTTTTATCAGTAAAACAGCATATTTTCCATTGGTTTGGATCATTTAAGTAACAGCTGGTGTGGGATGGTCTGGTTACTAGTATTGATTTGCACACACACTTGCTTTTGTTTACTTGTATTCCTGGATAAACAACCTAATCAGTAAAAAAACACACAAACAAACTTATTGTATGACCCTACACATGTACCAAAATATCAAATACTGTTTCAAAAGTAGCATATTCTTGGGACTTTCAGCTGCTGAAATAACAGTGGCAGCTCACGAAACAAAAAAGACAGAAGGACAACAATAATTCAAGTGTCACAGCCTATGACAAGAAAGTTAACCAAAGATCCTACAGATGGATTAAAGATATTTCAGAAATTTTATGAAACTTTGTCTAAAGTGGAAGAATCTAGAGCCAAAGAAAAAAGCACAGATGTAAATATTGGAAGACTTAATTATGTCAAGTGTGATGTCCCCTCCTCAGGGCCAGTAATCAAGGAGCCTGAATCCTCACCACTGACACTGCTGAGGGACTTCCACTTGGAAGAAAGATAGGTACGCATAGTATTTCCAGATGCAGCTCTCTACATCAAACACAATTTCGCTTAAGAGCACACAGGGAACACATTCAGTCAGGGAGATGGGTTTCTATCTGTTTCTCTGTCTCTCTGTCTCTCTGTCTCTCTCTCTCTCTCCAGGCCCCCAGTAAGACTCCCCACTGGCACAGCAGTAGAGTAGAGTCATCAGTCGGGTGACCAAGCCAAGTCCTCCACCACCCTCTCTGTGAAATCATGGCTCTGTATCCCTGCTAGCTGACAAACACACTCTTTGAAATTTGATTTTCACACACACACACACACACACACACACACACACACACACACACACACACACACACACACACACACACACACACACACACACACACACACACACACACACACACACACACACACACACACACACTCATCTTGGAAAGGCTGGCACAGATTTACTAGCTATGCCCCTCTGCCCAGAGTATAAGTTAGTTACTGCAAGCAAGGCCAGCTACTCTAAGGCATGGGTACTCATTTATACTGAGTGAAATTAATACTAATACTAATGGTAATGTTGACCAAACAGCAAGGCTTTCATGAGTGGCCAGAGTGCCATCAAATAAATATAAATACTTTCAAAGGTTAAAATGCTCTCTAAAAGACCAGCCACAATTAAAAGTTTAAATATATTTAATAATAAATAATAAAAGAACATGAAAATAATAAATATCAATCTATTTACAATAAACAGCTGAGTTTCAACCATAGCAAATATTAAAATAACACAGGTGAATAGATTCACACATTTACAAAAAAAACAGTACTTAACTAGTCTGACTATATTTTCCTGACTGATCTAAAAAAATACTATTCAGTGGTTACTTACTAAAAGCAAGGCACCATGACGTGGGTGAGAGATTCTTCTATGTCAGGTTCCAAAAAACTTACTGCCTTGAGACTTCAGTCTCATCTAGTATTAAAAGATAATTTTAGTGCTGGATTACAGAATGACACAACATACATCTGGTCGTCTGATTTCTGGTTCCCATACTACCCCCTTGTTAGAAACTGAACCAGAATCTCACTCATATGTGTTACCATACATACAGACAGAGCTTGGCTAAGATGTGTTGCAGCTTTTGGATGTCATAAAACAATTTCAAAATTCCAGCCTCCAGAGTAGCAATTAGTTTACCCCCAAGGATAATACAGAAGGATTCCTAGTACATACTTTTTGTCTTTGGCTGCATTGAGACCTGTGAAATACAATCTTTATAGCCTAAATTAAGTAATTTCAAACTATTTTTCAAAGTTAGCTGGACTGAGATTAACCACTTCTCTTCCAGTATCCTCTGTTACAATATATTCATTTCCACAGTTACTATACAGTCTGACATACAGATGTATTTCTTTTTCTATCCAGCAGGACCCACTGTTGGTACATATTTTAACACAAGCAACTTTACAAATACATTTTGAACACAAGCGCTTGTACAAATCAGTTTGATATACAAATGACATTTAATTATTTACAAACCTCCAGCTCGCTATGCTGGCATATGTTGCATATCCACTGCCCTACTTCTCCTGGCATAGTTGGTAATACCTCCGTCATCACATTTCTCTCCCCTTTGAAGACTCATGCTAGTTTTTCAAGTGACTCTTGAGAAACCTTTCTTGAGAGAAATGAGCCTGTCTGTGAATACACTAACCCATGTCATGTATTAAAAACCCATCTGCATTAACATTGCTGGGCCCACTATGGTGCTGCACTGTCATGCTATATGCCTGCAACCCTAGGCTCCCCCTTAATAACTTGGCATTTTGTTGGCTAGCTTGATATAGTCATAGATCCCCCTCAGTCTCCTTATGCCACCTACTGCAAATAAACAAAGAAAAACCTCAAAACTTGCTGCAGGACACAGTCAACAGTCACAAGCTGTAAAAACCAAGGTTTTACTAAGCGCGTTTCATCTCCCTAGATAACGAGACTTCTTCAGATAACCAACAATAGACTTTTGCCTTTTTATGTTCAACCCTCCTCTATGATGTGTCTTGCTAAGGCATTCTCCTGTTTACCTCTATTTATGCTGTAGATGTGTTCGTAAACATGTTCTTTTAGTTTTCTGTCCATTTTCCCTATATAAAAGGCTGGACATTGTTGACACTGGGCTAGGTATGCTATTGATCTTGACTGACAGTTTAATCTATGTTTGATTATGTATTCTTTGTCCTTCACTATAAATTTCCTACCTGTTGTCATGTGTTTACAATAGTTACAGATCTCACATTTATACATCCCTTGTCTACTAACAAATTTTTCTCCATTTCTTTCCAACAAGTCTTTAAGATTACATCTCCTTTTGTAGGTAATCTAATGTATGGTCTGTACTTTCTTTCTAATAAACCCATCATTCCTTAATATTTCTTAGTTTTTCAAAATAATACTTCTTATTTCTCTGGATTCCAGACCATATGTTATTGTTAAATTGTGCAGGACAAAGGTATCCTTTACGTGCACTATAGTTGTTCATAGGTAGGTTCATAGGTAGGTACTAGGCTATTGGCCCTAGGGCCTATATAAGCCTAGCCAAAAAATGTACCCCGGCTTTTGCCACCCAAGAAAATTATTTTCCTGTGCCCCTGAATGTTGTGGTTCTTCTTTCTGCTTTTCCCGGTTAGGGGTCACCACAGCAGAACTCCTGTCCGCTAATGATTGGCAGTAGGTGCAAGTATCCTTAAATAAAATTGGTTTAAATAAACTGCTTTTCCTCTTTCCTCGTACCTCTATAACCAGGTTCTCTACTAAAGTTATAGGGTAACCTCTTTTGATAAACATTTCAGTCATTTTAGCACATTCTAAATCAAAATCTGTATCCCTAGTTACCATCTAGGCAGCTCGTACTAACTGCCCCTTAACTATTGATTTTTTCTGAGGTAGTGGATGGCAACTAGAAAAATGTAAGTATGCATTTGAGTATGTTTCTTTCCTATGTGTTTTGCTATATATTGTTCTTCTACCAAATCTTTTTTTAGTTCTATATCCAAAAGCACGGAGTCTAAGAGTAGTGTAAGACTCCATGCAGCCTTCGCGATCCAGGAACAGCCCAAAGTCCATGTAAGAGACAAGCTAAAACGGCTCTTACACGGAGTGGGCGTGGATAAGCTAATCACCTCATTTGCAGCCGAATAGCATGCAAATGAGGATGATTAGTGATCTAGGAAGCCCAGAACAGCCCGTGTAAGAGCCGTTTTAGCTGCAGAAATGTACTCAGTTGACAACTGAGTACGTTTCTGCAAAAACTGCAATGGAGCCATGTCAGCTCCAAATAAAGGGTGCATATGTGTCAGACAGCATGCCAATGGCCAAATATGTGGCCATTGGCAAAGTAACCTGATGCAAATATATTAAAAATATAATTTTTTTTTCGGCGATTGTTTAAACCCAGCACAACCCAGCGCAAAACGGGCTGCGCTGTATAAAAAATAAAAACGAAGGTTTTAAACCTACAAATGTAGGTTTTATGCAATACATGGAATGTCAATGCAGGGACCAGCAGACCAAAACCAACATGGCCACCGTGTAGTGGTTGCTAAGGGGGGAAGCTGAGTCTAAGACATGTAACTAAGCATTAGTAGGCAATCTGATGCAAATGAGTGTAAGGATACTGAATTCCACTGTCACATAGCAAATGAGCACAGTCTGAGTAGTGTAAGAGTTACAGAAGTGGGAGGAAGAGAGTAGGAGATAGGTGACATCAAAGGTGGGAATGGTAGAAAGAAATGCAGTTCATTGGAGTTCAGAGTTACATGACAGATGTCAGACAGATATCATGGAAAGAGGTGTGCCACTAACTAAGCATGAGAAAGTCAAGAAATGGAAGGTGTACACTGTTGCCTACACCAAAGTTTCTTGCTGGATGTGTATGCGCATGTGTGTGCACCATGAAGTGCGAGTAAGGCAGTGTGCGCACGTGTAAGACAGACTGAGCATGTGGGAGCGTGTTGGGAGATGTTTAACACTGTTTGCGTGCACGCGTTTTAATCCGAATAAGCAGATTCTGAACCATGTAAGTATGTGTGCGCATGTGTAAGCCACTGTGAGCATGTTTCTGCTGGTTTACACACGGCTCCACCCTGAGGAAACAGAAAGGAAAAAGGAAGCAACAGATTTAGTAGGAAGCTAGCAGGGAATATTGCTGGAGCTAGCAGGTGAAAACAATTAGATGCAGGCAATTACACAGGCAGAATAGTAGCCCAGCCCAGCACTTAAAACTCTGCAAACAGCAGTGCAGGATGTTTCTCTCAAGAGACACTGCAAGACAGGAGTTAAGTTATCAGAAGTGAAAACTGAAAAAGCTGAACTCAGAGCAGAAATGTTAGGGGCTGCCATAGCTGTCATAATGAGACATAGGCGACTTGCTGAGGGTGGTGACAATGCAGATGGTGCCAGACAACCCACAGTGAGGAGACGGAGAAGAGTGTACAGGCCCAGGGTCACCTACCATGGGTTACATGAGCTGGAGATAGTAGAGCGCTATAGAGTGGACAGAGACCTCCTGCAGCAAATAGTGGAGCTGTGCAGGCCACGCCTCACACACAGAACCAACAGAGGGGGACCCATCCCAGTGGAAACCAAGGTATGTGTTGGTCTAAGAATACTAGCAACAGGTACCTTCCAGAGACCAACTGATGATATGATGGGGATATCACAGGCATCAGCTTCCAGGGTACTGCACAAGTTCCTGGATGCCATGTCAGCACATGTCAGTGATCATGTATATTTCCCCAATGCCCATGAGGTATTGGCCAGCAATATGCGTCTCTTCCAGCAAATAGCGGAATACCCTGAGGTAGTGGGTGCAATAGACTGCACGCACATATGCATCAAAGCACCAGCCGGTGAGCGGGGTAGGGCATACATCAACCGCAAGGGCTTACCCTCAATCAACTGCCAGGTCATGTGTGATGCCCAGGGCATAATAATGAATATGTGTGCTAGCTGTCCTGGGAGCTACCATGATTCCCACATCTGGCATTTGACGCAGCTGTAACAGACATTTGCCAATGGGGACATCCCGCATGGACACCTAGTGGGGGATGCAGGTTATGCACTGGAGCCGTGGCTGATGACAACCATCAGAAATGCCCACACACCTGAACAGGAATGCCATAATGAGGCACACGCACAAACACGTAATGTAATAGAGCGTGTGTTTGGGCTGCTCAAGTCACAGTTCCGGTGTCTGGACACATCTGGTGGAGCCTTGCAGTACACACCAACTACATGTACCCAAATTGTCATGGTATGTGCTATGTTACATAATATGATCTTGTGAAAACAGCTGCAGCAGGACCAGCATAGGGCCGGGCCAAACAGCCCCCCACCATTGCCAAGGCCATCACAGGCAGAGCGTGACTCGGAGGAAGAACAACCTGAGCCTGCCCCAGTAGGCAGAAGGAGGCGTGCCCAGTATGCCCTGTCCTTGGCAAAAAGGCAACACATAGCACATACACTGGCTCAGTAGGAACCCTGGGAATGATACCCCTCTCTGACTCACTCATATAGTAACAGGGATGCCTAACATGACACAACCTGCTCTCAAACATGTACAGGGAAGTGTAATATGCGCATCCGACAGAGGCAGCCCTGCAGCACCACCTGAGGCATGAATGCTATGTGTTAAGTAATGTAACACCATGTACTATATGCACACCTGAGGACCCTGACTAACATCCTACCCTCACCAAGCATCATGCCACAACATGACAATGAGATGATCAAGTGCAATAATTGACGGAAGTATCACAGTTAGTCAAAGGGGATCCAATGTGTGCCAGTCTGGGATGACATGCTGAGCATGACATGATGCACCACCTGCTAGGACTGGCGTGCACCTATCAGTGCAGGCCGTATGGATACTGGCAAAGGCTGTTGTTATCCACAGTGTGCCCTGAATAGGTAAGGCTCAAAACACAAACCTATCTCCATAGGTATCAGAAGGGATAAGAATACGATAAGGGATAAGTCGAAACAGCAAGATGCATGCAGTCTAAACTCACCCAGTATGGAGAATGTTGATATCTGCGCTGTAACAGAAAACTGAGCCAAGGCTCACAGCAGCACCCTAACACTACCAGGTTACACCTCATACTGTGCTGTACAGCCTCAAAACATGGAACAAGCTACAAAAGGAGGGTGACTAGCAAGAATTGTAAAGGATAACCACACCCCCATGTTGGTACCACAACAAAAAGCAGCATGGACTAGCCATGGTCAAGTAACAGTGGCTAAAACTGCCCCCCAGTTTATAGCCTGCTACAGACTACTGTCCCAACACCAGGAACTGCACCTGGCCTATGCTGGAATACATGAATATATCAAGTCCTCCAAACCACATTATATTGGGTGACTGAAAATATCCAGACATAGACTGGGAGCATTATACTAGCTCCAACAGTGTAGGACAAAAGTTCATAGAATACATAAACAAAAAGGCCCAGGAACAACATACCACTCCCACAAGAGGGGTAAGCATACTGGATGTGATAATCAGCAACATGGGTACTGGATGGCAAGACGAGAAGTGTATTGCTCACTGGTAAAACCAGACCATAGAGTAATCACACTGGATATACAAATCCTGACCACAGTCCCTGGCCAGAAAACCACAGTGGAAAACATGTGTTAAGCAATATTTGCACTTCTCCAAACTGATGTGGAATCCATTAAAGGTCCTGTGCAGGTGCAAAATATGGGCCACACCTCAGAACCTGTAATACAGCCATTCCATGAACACTGCCAGGAATGCTTGGATTATGCAATCCTAAATTAAAACAAGACACAATGCCATACACGCAGGAATATGGCATGGTGGACACCAGCCATAACCAAACCATGCAAGAGAATGAGGAAGCTACTACATGATAGAGAAAACATAAACAATGAAGTAATCACTGATCAGTAGTATGGCAATAAAATCTTTCCACACATACAATCTACTAAGGCCAGCCACAACAAGTTGAATCTGTGAATCCTAAGGCAATGTTACACCTGCCTCAAGTACACAGACAACCCCCAACTCCACCCAGGAAATACAAATATATGTGAGAGATGCAACCATCTATCCAAACTGGAGGCTGAGCTCCCTCAACTCAGTACTCCCAAAACTAGTCAGGAGGAGAAGGTAACCACACACACCACAAACACAGTCCCACATAGACCTATCACAACTGCAAACCAAACACATAAACACAGAAAAACATTCCTGGAGGCACAAATTACAAACACAGCACACCAACAGAGGCCTCTAAAGCAGACACCCAATCAAACAACCTCCAAACATAGCACATGCAACACATAGTACACAAAGCTGGTGTGCCAAACAGTCACAGGCCAGAAGGAGAAACAACATGCCTGATACAGTTGTAATAGGTGACTCTATAGTCAGACACACTGCTGTCCCGCACACCAGACTGAACAAGGGAAAGGGTACAGTAAGCTGCCTGTAGGCTGCCACAATACGCTACATAACAGAAGTATGCAGGTCACTCCAAAGCAAGTAGAAATATGATGCAGTCATAGTCCATGCTGGTGTGAATGACCTGAGATGTACCTCCCTAGACTACATGAAAAGAGGCATAGATGAGCTCTCTGATTATGTAGTCCAGGCCGGTATGACACTCACCATTTGCAGCATCCTACCCTTACCAAGAATAATGCCATAGTACAAACACGGAATGATCAGTCATAGCAAGTGGCACACTTACTGGTGTCATTCCAATGGGATCCAATGTCTGTCTGCTTAGGATGTCATGCTTGACAAGCCACGCAGCTGTTCTTGGGATGGCTTGCACCTGTTACCCCTGGGCGTCTGAATATTGGATAAGGCCTTTGCCACCTCCATAGAGCCTTTTGTAGGCAAGGCTGAAAAGACTGACCCACCACCCTAGAAAACATAAGTGGAAAGAAACATAAGGGTAATGCTGATCAATGCCACATGTGTAAACCCCAATATGCATGCTCACAAGGCCATCCCCAGTATGGAGAACATCGATGTCTGCGCAGTGACAGAAACCTGCAGCACACCAGCACTACCAGGTTATACCACGTATCATGTGTCATGGCCCCAAAACCTGGAACAAAACATAAAAGGAAGGTGAGTATCCATATTCAGCACAGACACCCATACATCCAGGTAACTGACAATGCACAAGGCATTGGAGTCCACCCATGTGCAACTAACTGTAGGCAAGACTGCTGTACAGTCTGTAGCATGCTACAGACCACACTCTCAGACACAGGAACCCCACCCAGCCATCCTGAAGACACTGGACAGTATGATTGTCCCACCAAATGCCAAACAAGGTACCACAAATTACCACATAGGTGGTAAACCATTATGTATGGAAGGAGTAACCAGGGACCTAGGGACACAAGTGGACAGTAACCTGTTATGTGACACCCACATTGCCAATGTGGCTAGGAAGACTGTTTACATTTGACACCGTATCAGGAAAGGATTCACATCTACATCAACAGAGGTCATTGTGCCCCTATACTGTTCTCTAATCACACCCATAATCTAGTACAATGCCTCATATGGGATGTACCTTACCTGACACCTGCAGCAGTTAGAAAGACCTCAAAGGTACCTCACCAAGAGGATAAAAGGTCTCAAATATATGTCATATGCTGCCTGGCTGTAGACACCCCAGCTGAATGCAGTCACATACTGCCTACACAGAGGCATTGTATGCCTGTTGTAGAAGGCCATGCCCAACACAGGAGTAATGGACATGCTCCACCCCAGAAAACTCAAATCCATCGGAGCTGTGAGAGTGAGAGATGTCAACCTCAACAAATAATGAAATAGGATGTGCTGGTGGGACAGATACATAATCCAGAGGCTCCCCACACCCTGGACCAGAATCCCACTCCATGTTAGGCAGAGCCCCTCACTGACACTCTTCAACAGGAATCTTGCCAAGTGGATGGATGATTGTAGAGTCACACTGGGGATCTTCACTGTGTCATGTCCAGACAGAGGCACAGCAAAGCAAATCATAAATGGCCATAATATTCACATAGCAAGGGGTGTCAAAAGCCACACACACTCTGGCTAGGCTAACAAATGTCCTAGGGTGGATAGCCTAGTATGAATCTATGAACCTATGAAGATACAAATTGTACAGGACACTAAGGATAATCCCAAGGCTTTCACAACTGATGGTAGGAACCATGCTGGGAATTCACAGATATGCTCTGAATCACACAAATATCACAAACACACACACATATTGCCAACATACATCCTGACAGGTGCAGTGCAAACCCCCCCCCCCCCGAATGCAGAATATCTATCCCAGCAGACTGCTGGGCCCCCTGACATTGCAGATGCTGAGGTAACAGCCATCATCTACAAAGCAAAACACACAGCAGCAATGGTATGAGATGGTGTCCTGGGCTTAGTGCAACATGGACTCCAAGATGAATGGAATGCCAAACCACACTACTGCTCAATGTCAGCCTTACCACAGAATATGTACCCAAAGAGCAGTGTACAACAACAGTGGTCCTTCTCAACAAAGGTGTTGCCTGAATGGATACTGAAAACTACTACCCCAGAATCCTGAGAAGCTCGGTCTGCACAGCTATGGAAAGGATCAGCATGTACCACAGACATAAAGATATTGGGGACCTACTGACACTGGACCCTACCCAGTGTGGCTTTCTTAAGTGCAGGTCCTGCCCCTAAACATGTTTGACTCAATTGAAACAGTCATTAAGGTCATTGATGAGGGCATTGTGGTCCACACAGTGTAGCTGGACCTTGCAAAGGCTTCTATACAATACCCTACATGTTCATTATAGATACGCTCACCAGCTTAAATATAAACCCCTATGTCAGTGGAGGGGTTGCAAACCAGACCAAGGACAGAACAGACATGGTCAGACATGCTGCAGCCATGTCAGACTACAAACCAGATATAACTGGCATCCCACAAGGCTTGGTCCTGGGATCTCCCTCATCTGGTATATATGTCCCATAGGTACAGGCAAACATGGAAGGACTGTGTCTGAACATGTTTGCAGAGGACTACAAACTGCTCACCACATATGATCCACCAGCTGACACAAGCATCCCACAAAAGGGCCACATAGAAACAGACAACTGGTACCATAGCCATGTCAGCAAGCTAATTGCAGAAATGTGTAGAGTCAATCCCCGTGGATATAGAGTAAGTGCCCACCAATTACCACATAGGTGTTAACCCATTGTGTAGTTAACATGTAATGAGAGACCTGGGGACACAAGGTGATAGATATCCTGCATTGGACAAACATGTGCTGTAGTGTTTACAGAAACATACCATATACCCACCTAATCATGAAGGTTGTCAGATCTAGATAAGGGGAGGTCATTGTGGCTCTGCAGTCATCCTTCATCGGCGGTACAATTGACTACAATAGCCCCTGTGGGATGTACCTCAGCAGACACCTCCATCAACCGTAAAGTCCCCAACAGTACCTCACCAGGAGTATCAAAGAGCTTGCACAGATGC
The DNA here is from genome assembly GCF_019279795.1 of Protopterus annectens. Classification (NCBI taxonomy): domain Eukaryota; kingdom Metazoa; phylum Chordata; order Ceratodontiformes; family Protopteridae; genus Protopterus; species Protopterus annectens. The sequence goes on from NC_056728.1 coordinate 993,076,350, forward strand.
CATGTGTTGCCTGTGTTGCTGGTATCAATAAACATGCTGCACCTTGTACAATCTGAATGGCAGTGAGGTATGCACATGAGAGACCTGAACCCCAGCACTGACTTACATAGGACAAGCTGTACTGCATGATCCATAACACAGAAGCCACCCCACCCATGAGTGAACCCCAGTACAGGCTACCCATAGAGTCACTTATCAATCTTCCTCAATAGGAATCTTGATGAGTGGATGAGAGATGGTAGCTTTATCCTGGGTATCACTGTCATGTCACAGGTAGACAGAGGCACAGTATACTAACCATGACATATGTCATGGCAAACTCCACTTACAATGTGTGTTGAAGGACAAACACACTCTACAACTAGCATTAGACATGGACTAGGGCACATCGCTAGTGTTTGCAAATGTACACCTATGTTGTGGAATACACTACCAATGTTGGACAAGCCTGTTTTAAGTAGTTAATATCTGAACAGAATGCAACATGGTCAGATGTACACAACTGGCCCCTAACCAGGCTGTTGTGCCCACTATTGAAATGTAAAGCAGTGATAGCACTAAAGCCCAGGATACTGTCCACCACAGTCAAAGTACTACCAGTACACTATACAGTACTACAGTGTTAGGTCAGTGTGAAAGGATGTTGACAACTGTATGCAAAGTATCCCATGCAAACACTGCAGGCACAGTATAATCCTGTTGTGTTCACACACAAAGCAGTTGTACAGTAACTACACAACATGACACACAACACACAACCATAAACGGGTGATATTTGTTGAAGTTCACACTCATCCACAAAGGTGGTGGGCTGCAGAGTCCAACATATGGAATGCTCACACTGGGCATGCTCACACACTTTGATAAATGAGACATATGTCAGACAACATGCCATGGGAAGGCTGAACTGGGCATGCTCACACACTTAGGCCAAATCTCAGTTTAGCAGTTGGACACACATATCTGGTATTTTTATGTGTTATTCCAGGAACCAACCACATTACAGCAGTCTGCCCAGTGCACACAGTTAAATGACTACAGAGACATACGTGATATAGTGGATCCCTCCCATATGCAAACATCTTCCACAGATGCACAAGTTGTTCATACAAACAGGGAATGCTATGGCAATAAAGATGTGCAAACAGTCTATCAGCAACAAATAATGTGCATTTGACAATTAAACATATGGGTGTAGAGGTCAACACTAGGCTGTTTGCCCTAGGGAATGACAGCTTAGACAGAGTGTGCTTGGTGTCTGCCACCCCACAGGATGCACAGTCCCCTTTCTAAACACTGATGATGTCAGCACCCTATAAGTACAGCAGGAGAAAGGAAGCTTCCCCTTAATGCGAATAGTGCTCTCTGCTAATGCATCTGTCACAAGTGTCATAGCATAGTTAGGTAAGGGTTTGAATCCTGCAAACGCTCAGTGTGTGAGTGGGGTTGTGTGTGTGTAAGTCTGTGGGAGAGACATGTCCCTTTCGGCAACTGGGAAAACACACTACAGGATGCACATTCCCCTTTCTAAACACCGATGATGTCAGCACTCTATAAGTACAGCAGGAGAAGAGAAACTTCCCAATAAGGCAAATAGCGCGCTCTGCTAATGTGTTTGTCTCATGTGCCATAGCATAGTTAGGTAGTGGTTTGAATCCTGCGAATGGCAAGTGTGTGTGTTTGTCTGAGGGGGGGTTAGTGTGTATGAGGGAAATGTCCCTTTTGGCAACTAGGAGAACAGACTACAGGATGCACATTCCCCTTTCTAAACACTGATGATGTCTGCACCCTATAAGTACAGCAAGAGAAAGAAAACCTCCCAGTCATGCGAATAGCACACTCTGCTAATGTGTCCGTCTCGAGTGTCATAACATAGTCAGATAGGGGTTTGAATCCTGCGAATGGCAAGTGTGAGTTTTTGGCTGAGGGGGGTTAGTGTGTGTGAGGACAATGTTCCTTTTGGCAACTAGGTGAACAGACTACAGGATACACATTTCCCTTTCTAAACACTGATGATGTCAGGACCCTATAAGTACAGCAAGAGAAAGGAAACTTTCCAGTAATGTGAATAGCATGCTCTGCAAATATGTCTGTCTCGAGTGTCATAACATAGTCAGATAGGGGTTTGAATCCTCTGAATGGCAAGTGTGTGTTTTTGGCTGAGGGGGGTTAGTGTGTGTGAGGACAATGTCCCTTTTGGCAACTAGGTGAACAGACTACAGGATGCACATTTCCCTTTCTAAACACTGATGATGTCAGCACCCTATAAGTACAGCAAGAGAAGAAAAACCTCACGGTAATGAGAATAGCGCGCTCCGCTAATGCATCTGCCTCAAGTGTCATAATATAGTTAAGTAGGGGTTTGAATCCTGCAAGTGTGTGTGTTTGTCTGAGGGGGGTAGTGTGTGCATGAGGGAAATGTCCCTTTTGGCAACTAGGAGAACAGACTACAGGATGCACATTTCCCTTTCTAAACACTGATGATGTCAGCGCCCTATAAGTACAGCAAGAGAAGAGAAACCTCCAAGTAATGCGAATAGCACACTCTGCTAATGTGTCTGTTTCGAGTGTCATGACGTAGTCAGATAGGGGTTTCAATCCTGCAAGTGTGTGTTTTTGGCTGAGGGGGGTTAGTGTGTGCGAGGACAATGTCCCTTTTTGCAACTAGGTGAACAGACTACAGGATGCACATTCCCCTTTCTAAACACTGTTCAGATGAAGGCCATGGCTCTGGCACAAGTTGTCTGTTTCTATGATGCCCCTTTGGAAGATGCTTGTGTCGGCTGGAGAGTCGATTATGGTGGCCAGTTTGCAGTCATCTGCATATTTGGTCAGCCACAGTCCGTCCATGTTGGCCTGTACCTCCAATAAATATATACCAAACAAGAGAGGTCCCAGGACTGAGCCTTGTGGGACACAACTCGTAACTGGTTTGGAGTCTGGCATGGCTCCAGCAATTCTAACCATGTGGGTTCTGTCCTTGAGCCACTGTGCAATCCATCTAGTGACATAGGGGCTTATATTTAAGCTGGTGAGCTTCTCTAGAATGCCCAAGTGGGGTATTGTTGTGAAGGCTTTTGCAAGGTCCAGGTAGGCTGTGTGAACCACCTTCCCCTCGTCAATGGCCTTGGTGACTGTTTCAAAGAAATCAACCAGGTTAAACCTGATAGTGCTGGTGTGCTCTCAGTAGCCCTGAACCAGGCATCTGTTACTGCACAGATATCGATGTTCTCCATGCCAACGGGTGTTTTGGGTGCATGCATCTGGTGGTTTAGACTTCTGGCGTTGGGTAGCATTACTCTTAGTTTCTTATCCCTTGTGATACCTATGAAGGTGGGTTTGTCATTTGAGCCTTGCCTAACATAGGCACTACGGCGGTAGTAAGAGCCTTTGCCAATATCTGAAAGCCCAGGGGTGACATGTGCAGGCCGTCCCTAGCGAAGCAGGTAGTTCAACAGAAGATGGATATGTGAAGGTGTAGTGCCTGTGATTAGTTAGCAGTAGCATATATGACTGCTCACGTGGACACATGCCAGGTAAGTCATATGCACTGTGTCACAGGCAATGTACATGTGAACAGGACAAACAGTGACATCCTGTCAAGTGGGACATGGACATACATATAGTAAGCTATGCAGATGGCACTAGGAGTCCACAGAAGCTCTATAACTATGCATTGCAGTGTGATCAGTATTCCAGGGTAATTGCAAGCAAACATGCATGCAAACAACGCTACAGTAAACAGGGCTGCATGTAGTCCATTGTACAACAAACAAGCTGTACCAGTTCCAGTAGGTAACACTGCAAATATGCAGGCACTATGCACATGTACATGGAAATACACAGGTCAGATGGCTAGGGTCCAGTCTCAGTGCACACCAGTGTACAGCCATGTACTGTCAGGATGTACAATAACTGGATGGAAACCCATGTGCTCATACCTGCAGTAATACACATGTCAAATAACAGACACTGAGCCTTCACTCAGTGGTTCCATACTTAGTAGGATGTATGCTACCTGGCCTGCCACCACAGTATCCCTGACATATATGGGGTCTCTCCCTCCTGTGACAGTTAGTTATGTGTGTTGTGGCTGTCTAGCATGGTATGAGATGTGAGCATGCAGTACTAGGGTGCTCCTGTGTGTCCTGTACCAGTCGTGTAGTACTGCACACATATCAACATCCTCAAACATCTGCATTGCAGAGTCCAGTGTGGGCAACATGCCACTTGTAATTTACATGTCCATCATTGTGTATTACTACATTCATTACCTTATCCCCTGTGCTAACTATGTATGTAGCCTTCTATTGACATCATTACCACCAGTATGCCAACATGTGCAGATGATACACTATGGTACTTACCATGGGTGTAGACAACAGGACATGACAATCACACACTTACTGCATCAGGCATGCTGTGATATACCCACAATTAATTCAGCACACAGTACTGTTAATAACATGATACTATTACTACACATCTATGTGGTCACCCTGTGCATCAGCAACATGTTAACCTGTACCTGTACAGTTGTTACAGATTGCAGGAGGTGGCACAGTTTCATCATATGCACAGGGTGTGAACTTGGTATGCCTGAGTCAGCCACTGATACCACCAATTGACATGTATGTGTATGTGTGTTGGTGAGGGACAGCAGTAGAAGGTGGGGCAATGTTGATGCAGTGTGTGCGTGTATGCGGTAGCCCTAGGTGTTGTTAATTCGCATGTGTGTATGGATGCACACAGTTCCACCTCATGGCTGCCATATACTGGTGTTTGTGGACAGCCACAGACTGCACCTGCCAGATCATACAGATCAGTGTTGCTGGCCACGGACACGGTACCTGTGCCTTGCAGGGGTGCTACAGACCGTATCCGGTACGAACCCAGACTGGGTACTGTCATCAGAAGCAGGTGTTCGTTGACTGGACACAGATCCCTGTCGGGCCTGGCCAGAGCCACATGCACGTGGTCTCCTGGGGCGGTCTGATGACAGCACAGACCCAGCATTGCTGGGGCTGCTGCTGGCACTACGGGGGCGGCCGCGGCCCTGCTGTCATCCACGACGACTGCCAGCTGCTGCTGTTGCTGGCATACGGCCATGTCGATGCCTCAACTGCCCACCATCACCCTGGTTCATGGACATGTAGTTGTGGAACCGGTCTAATATGTCCCCACAACGTCTGTCTATGACATCGGTGAAATCACAGATGGCAGCCGCAATGTCACGCATACTGTCAGTCATGGCTGTGCGACATGCTGTCAGCTCCCTCAGACCCTGTCTGGTGTACCGTTTCATATGTGACTGTGCCTGCATGACAGCCCAAAACATAGCTGAGGTTGTAAGACCTCTGTGGGCACGTCTGACAGGGGCAGTACGCCCACGGATGCTCCCACGAGAACCCCTGGACATCTGTCTGTGTGGTACCATCTCTGGGACATGCCCATGGCTGCTGTGTGGGGAGGCATGTGCCACAGATACCACATTACCCTGGTCAATGCCCACTGTATGCTGTCCATCACCTAGGGACATTGGTGACAAAGGGTGTATTGGCAGGATAACTGTGCGCATTGATGGGGTCGACAGCTGTGTACTGTCAATCGGCTGACCAATGGTGGACCCTGGCATACTTTCCTGTGCCATTACACAGATGTCATCATTATCAGTACCCACGGCACCTGATTCAGGTTCCCTACTACATGACACCAGAGCAGCAACAGAACTTGTGGGAGGGAAACAGGAAACACAGTTTACAATGTCTACACATTACCAGTGATGCACACATGCACACATGCACACATACACAGGTGCACACATGCACACATGCACACATGCTCACATGCACACACAGATGCACAGGTGCACACATGCACACATGCACACATGCACAGGTGCACACATGCACACATGCACACGTGCACACATGCACAGGTGCACACATGCACACATGCACACATGCACACATGCACATGTGCACAGGTGCACACATGCACACATGCACACATGCACAGGTGCACACATGCACACATGCACACATGCACAGTACTCAGTATGCTTGATATCAACTCACAGACACAGACACACCTACATGCATACAAAGAGCACTACTAAGTGAGCCAGATAGTACTATTACTATCAATACTATTACAGGAATTGTTAATACACACTCACCAGCATGGATAGGCTGCATTGCTGTTATACCAGAGGGTCCTGCAGACATGAAGAAACTAATGTCAGTGGGCACAACTGTGCCATTGTTACTGAGTATGATACAGGTCAGTAGTACAACAGTCGCCTTTCACAGGTCAGCTGCTAATATTGAGGATATCACACTTGCACATTAAATACTATGGTGACAGCTACAAACCAAGGACACACCTCACACATGCATTAACTACCAGTGTACACAACAGTCAACTATACATATGGCATATTACCTGCACGTTCACTGTCTTGCTGCTGCTTGGCTCCAGCCTCCATCATAATGCATGTCTGCTGCTGTTGTTGTTGCTGGAGGACTGGAGCCACTACACTCATGAGTAGTCCCTCCAGTCTGGTGAGTGGGGATGTGTAGCCACCCACCACCTGTGGCGACCTGTTGCCTGTGGATATCCGACGCACGCTGACGGACATGTCTGATTAAATCACTGCAGTGATGTCGTACCTGCTCATATGTCCTATTATGCGTGCCTATGTCATTTACCCGATGGACAAGGTCTTGCCACAGTGCAGCCCTCTCCTGCTGATTCTGGCTGGTGCGGGAAAAGAGTATTGCATAATCCCGCACCAGGCTCTGGTGTATCTCCTCATCCTCAGCTGTGGAGTAGGTGGGATTCCGTGGGTGGGCCATGTACCTGAGAAAGAAAATAACCTGGTATCAGCAATATATGTCAGCAGAATTTGAAACACATACTACACATGCTACTCAACTGTTATGATACAACATATCTCACATATGTAGCATCTGTCTGTCTATTGGTGGATACACATGTAGATGGCCAGGTATCAGTGCTCAGCCAGCAACTGTGCAACAGTACTTGGCACACTCCATATGACATGCTACCAAACCCCAGCAGTCAGAACACTGATTCAGGTCAAGAGCACCTCCTCACTCTGGGGGTTTGTATCTAGGTACTGTATGGCCTACATCATCAACTACTGTGAGCTGACCACACACTGATTGCCCTGGATATACATATCCCACCTCCACCACCAGCACAAATGACTATAGTGCATAACATTACAGATACAAACTTTACACTTTGTAACAGTGACATGGTATCCTTTCAGCCCACTGGGCCAGTGGCAGATACAACCCACAATGCTGACCCCTACACAATTGCTTTCTACAGACATCTCCGAGAATGCATGGATCATGCAATCACATATATGACCAAGACCCTCTCCACAATGGGACAGCATCCTGTCTGGTGGACCCCAGCCATAGACAGATTGTATTACAGAAGATGGAAGCTACTGCAAGACAGAGCATAATTCCATAAAGGGAGGGCATGTCTGAGCAGCACTAGTAAGGATCTATTTTCCATCATACAAAATCCATGGGCAACTTTGAGAGGGAAATCAAGAGGGACACTACAGATAACCAGAAGGCCTTCTTCAGTTATGTTAGCAACCTGGTCAGGATCCATCCTCTATGCCCATAGTTAGTACACAACAACAAATATTTCACTGACACCACAGATATTGACAACATTGTGGCAGACAGGTTCAGTGCAGGTGTCACCCGCCCTCTCCCCAAAATAAGACATAGTTATCCCAGCTGACTGTAACCTCCCTGTCATCACAGATGTCCAGGTGAGAGCCACCCTCAGGACAGCAGAATACACAACATGAATGGGACCTGATGGTATCCCCAGTTGCATGCTACATAAACTCTGACAGGAGCTAAACACACATATAGAAGTGCTATGTAACACTAGCCTGACTACAGGATATGTACCTGTACACTGGCGCACAGCAGCAGTGGTTCCACTCCACGAAGGAGGCACCTCAACATACCAATACAATACAACACAATACATTACATTACAATACAATACTATACAATATGCTATTGCCCCTGGGACTACAGCAGTGTACTGTTCTGCTACCCTGACCATTGTGACACATGTGGTGTGATGGTACCTGCTGCTGTCACACAGTTACACAGGGTGACTCATATGGCATATTACATATCTGACTAACATTCAGCAGGGGTATGTGTGACATGTACTCATGGGGAGTCTTGCTTTTTAACACTGTGTGGTTTATTGCAGGGTATGTCTTATCTGTGGGTAGGAACTCTTACCTCCACATGTGCACTCTATTGCAGTGGCACGGACGACACACAGCAGACATTTAGGTTGTGGATGGTGTGAGGTGTTACTATGGTTGTTGGACATCTGTCATGGGTGTGACTTACATATGTAAATCCGGGAGTGGTAACCTCTATGTGGGTAGAATATGTGTACTCTGTGGTGTTGTCAGTCACTGTGCATTGGTAATGTGTTTGAGTGCATTGTCACAGTGTTGTACATGTCACTGTGTCCTTCTCCATATCTGTAGCTGTCATGTGAGGTCCATACCATGGCATCCATTATGTGGTGTGGAGGGGTACACCGACCTACATGTCTATAGCTGACACACCATGTCCACTGACACATACCATGTGCAGGTATTCCAGGGATAGTGTGCCACTGTGAATATCACTGGGGCCACTATTGTACACATTTATGACCCTGTTCACCCCTGACACATGCAGTGGTGGGCAGCCAATCACATATCTGGTGGTTACTGGTGTAGGTGATCTGGAATGTGGTATGTTACTCCGGTTTTGACACTGGTGTTCACTCCATGCCTTTGTCACCAGGCACCTGTTGCAATACATCTGTACACATGTGCCTCACTCAGAATTTATATACATCTCTCTCTCTCTCTCTCTCTATATATATATATATATATATATATATATGTATATAGATATATCTATATGTATATATATATATATATATATATATATATATATATATATATATATATGTCTGTATACATATACACATATATATATTGATGTACATATATTGCTATAGATGTGGAGGGGGGGCACAGAGAGGGTGTGAGTGACAGAGGGGGTGGGACAGGCTGTGTTGCAGGTCGTCATATACAGTCATACCTGTAGATAGTCAGATCAGTCTGTCTATGTATATGTATCTACATATATCTATATCTGTATGTGTGCATTACATAGATATGTTTGTACAATATTCTATCTACATCTGTCTATGTATTCCTACATCTCTCTCTCTATGTATGTATACATATATGCATATCATATATATATATATATATATATATATATATATATATATATATATATATATATATATATATACACATACATATGTTGACATACATACGTATCCATATGTTAGACAGGTATATCAACATATTTGTCTACCATACTGTATACACACACTAACATACTGCTAAACATACATAACTGTGAAACCTACTTTGTACATGGCACTACAACCTACAATCAACCAACATTGATATGTGGACATAGATGCTCTCACATACAAATGTATGTACAGCCTTCACTGATAGTTGCTGTATGTCCCCTGCCCTTTACACATCTTCATATACATATGGATACAGACCAATGACACATATGGAGGGTTCACAGTATGTAGACCTTTATAGTATTACTTTACATTACCTGTGTTTGTCCACAGCTGCTTGTGTTGCCATCTGGTTCTCTGTCCTGCTGCTCCACTTCCCAATTGTCAGCTTTCAGGTAGCTGTTGCTGAACAATTTGTTTGTGTCTGCTTAATTGCAGTTTTCTCTGCCTCTGTCTCTCTCTCTCTCTCTCTCTCTCTCTGTCTCTCACGTCCTTCTCAGGGTGCAATGAAAGTATTGCATGTGTGGACTGGGAGTACAGCATACTTTTGTAGGTATCTGCATATGCCCATGTGATGGCCTCTGCACCAGTTGTTAGCCAGCATTTGCTAATTGCATGCAGCCAGTTGTGTACTGATTGCAGTTCTCACTGTGATTTCAGAACAGTGCTATAAAAAGGTATGTGAGATAGGCGTAGCCCTTTCAGATTTTAAGGGCAGGGGCCATGCTGTTATGCTGTGGACAATGTTCTATGAGTGTAAAGGTTGGAATCTCTCTCATATTTCCAGGTGTGTTGTAGATTAACATTCCTCCATTCATTTCTCCAGTTTCCTGTACTAACTGTGTATGTACACTGACACCTACAACTACTACTACTGTTAATGTGTGTGTGCTTTCCTTTCACTTTTGCTTGCACTTTGTTGCTAAGGCTTCAATAGTTGCCCTTTACAGTCACTACTTGTATGCCTGCTAGGTGTCTTGACTGTAGTGTGCTGCTGTAGCTTTCCTATTTTCCATGTACATTCACACCTTGCAATGCTTGCTATATCTCCTAGGGTGTTACAGCATGCAGTGTGCTCTGGCCATGGTGTGGGCCTTGACATCTATTAGGGTATTTGAGTATGCTGCTGAGCAGGCCCCAGAGACTTTCAGGTTCATCTGTTATGTGACTCATGGAATGGTACATATCAGTGGGGTACACCCATTAAAATGTCTGGTATGCTGCAGTTGTGACTGTGGGTTAGCATGAGCATATGTATTACTACACTTTTTCTGCCATGCAAGTGATGAATACTTTCAGGACTCCATAGTTACCATTGCATGTGTTACACCTTTCTGCCTACTGTTTGTACATTTCACATGGGGTCTGTGGGGCATCCCTGTAAGTCATTCACTGTTGCTATGTCTAGGCTCTTAACTATTCAAATATGGTGGTGTCAGACCCGTCATGTGTACAGATATTTGCAGGTTGTCCACATTTCTGCCTCATATTTTGGTCAATATCTCATGCACATCTTTTTCTGGCAAGTCACTCTGGGCTCGTCAGAATATGGTGACAGACATTCAAGTTTCAGACTACATACCCTTCCAAACATCCCACAAAGAGCAGATCCTGTTACTCTCTGAACTGGCTGCGTTTGTTGTAACATTATTTGTAATGTGTCCCTGGTTTTGGGCCTTTGCTCCACATATTTTATTACTTGGTCCAGATGTGTTCCTGTAAGAGGTTGTGGGGTATGGGCAGTGCTTATTCTGCTGTGAGTATGTGTGTGGCTTGCAAGGTGCTATAGTGACATTATTACCTACTAGCTTCCAACTAGCATGGCTGTTTCTGTTCACACACTACTATTATGGAAATCCAGTAGTTTTTATAGTAATTCTAAATGGCATGCTTTGTGTACTACACATCTATATTCCCTTTACATTCATTCCTACTATTACATGATATATTTATTTTAGCACGATATTCTTATATAAGAGTCATGGCTTAGTGGTAAGTCATGCAGACTACTGTTTCCTGGGTTCGGGACTCACAGTGGGATTTTATTTTGCTTTTGAGCTGAGTACAGGACCTGTCAATCAAAGTGACTAAGGCACTTTTAAGCAGTTGTAACCGGGTTAGCGCTGGTTTGCGTGGAGCTCACGCATGCGCACTGGCGGTTAGCTCAGCGCACACCCACTTACAACAGCTTAAACGTGCTTACTCTTGTGCACACCTGCGCTATTTTCTTTGAAAGAAAAGAAAATGGGGAGACAGGAAAGTGGTGAAAAAGGGGTCACAAAGAGGGTAAGACAGTAGGGAAACAAGCTTGGGATGTGCAGGAGGGATGTAGGTAAGGCCCATAGCTGCCCATTTCTTCATCAGCAACAGCTGTGCATATGTATATAATTTGGTGTGACATTTGAAACCTTCCACCCCTGAGAGAGGTGTCAGGACAACAATAATACTTGTTGTACAGCCAATTGTAATTGATAGGTTCCATGTCCAGTAGACATGTGTGCGGAATGGGCAGCTATGTATGGGGCGTAATTTTTTTGTGGGTACAGAGTGCCCTTTTTTTTTTTTTTTTTCAGGTGAGAGTGGTATGTCAGGTGAAGGAAGTTGGTACAGCTGGGGAGGTAGGTTGGGTAGGTAAACAGACAAGACAAACAAGATGCATACAGGGGCGGTGTATGACACGTGTGGGGGGGTTACGCAATTGACGGGGATGGAGGTTTGGATATCCAGAGCCCATGAGCCCACAGATGGCAACAGTGGAACTGATATCCCCACCCATAGGCAGTTGCCACTGTTCATTCACTGCCCAGGACGGGGCTGTGCTGGGGGCTGTGTAGGTGGGGCAACAGGCATGCCCATTAGTTGCGCCACCCGTGCTTCGAGCTGGCGTAGGGACTCGAGAACAGAGTCCCGAATCTCCCTACACACCACAGTCCGGACGCTACAGAGGGTGAGTGGTGGTTCTCCTCCGGCCACACTTGCAGAGGGGGGGGCGAGCCCCATCCCCTGCAGTGCTTCCACCCGAAGGTGGCACAGGGCCACCGGAGGAGGGTCCGGACTCTGCACTAGTGCCAGGTGCACTCGCCAGCTGAGGTGGGAGAGGTGGGTCCGCTGGAACCCGCCTTCCCTGTCGTACTATGTTTTGCATTATGTCATGACAGTTTGGGTTAGTGACATATAATACCATTCACAATTAGTTGTAACAGCATGCATTAGTATTCCCATTAACCAAACACCCAGATATTCACACCATTGAACAGCGTGAGTAACACATGCATAATTTGAACAGAAATACACAGTCCAACAACATGCAGGGTTAATTGATGGCAACAGGCCGTCAGGTGTGGATGTATGAACAGGGCAGATGCATCAACAGACATGCAAATATATATGACCCAACAGGACAAACGTCCAGGGGTGTTAATTGTGATTGCACATACCATTTTCACGTGGAATGGGTTATATGTGGTTATAGAGTGGGGTGAAGAAAGTAATATTAACACCTTCGAATAACAATACATATGCTGTACATTTCTAATAGCTACAGTTATATACACACTACTGTTCTAACTACAGTTTCCTATATGATAACTATTTCAACTTGGTGATAGGACTGTTACTGCAACATCAATATACATTTTATGGTTCTTCATACACATTCATATCTAGCTTTGTTCAGCTACATCATCCTGCTACATTTGCTTTATATAGCTGTAGACAAGTGTGGATGTTTGGTATATCAGACAAACATCCTATCTGCACATTGCAGACTGAGAGCAACATATCCTGATTTTGAGATACACATTCCAGATGCAGCAACACTTTGAACAGATTTTGCTGTTTGGTTTTGAATCTCACATGCATTTCATTCTGTCTTGACTGCAGTATACTTTATTCAGGGGTTATTACTACTGTATTGCTGGATTCATGACACTTTCTCACACTCTCTCACTTGCTTTCATTTTACTATTCAGGATGGTACTTCTAGGCTTTATTGACATGTTTTACCAGTAGTTATGACAATCCTTTCCAGCAGTCTCACTTCTGTCATGTTTCAGTATTTCCACAGGGATATATTTCACAGATGTGATTTCATCATCTTCTGCAGCTATACTTTTCAGCCTGCTGCAGGTTGTGTACTATTTTCTTACAGGCAGGGCAGTTTTATTTCAGAATATATGTTGGACAGTTTCATGTTTAGGTTAAACTTATAGGCTGAAACACACTTTTGTAATCAAGCAATACTTGCATACACTTTCACACTGTTACTTGCAGATTTTATTCCTTACTGACTACACTGCACTCTTTTGCTGACTGTCATACTTTTATATTTCTTTACAGTTACTGGTAGTGGATTACTGACCTGCCTGGTGGCGCAACCGCACCAGCCTATCGCCATAGGCTCTGCAGTTCGCAGAACGGACACCTGCAGCTGTAATATAAATGAAGTAATATTGGAATACACATCTCTATAATATCAGCTAGTTTAATTTCTTACATACATAATTAAATGTTACTTGGGTAAGTAGTGGGGCGTTGGGTGTTTGCTGGGCCTCCTGGATACAAAGGTTCAGTTGGTCCTGCTTGCGTCTCTTCAGGTCTGCATGGTGGTGACAGACCTGCTCACCAGTCCTTGGAATCCCTGTGGCACTGGTGAGATCATGAGCCAACCGGTCCCACGCCTCAGCCCTGTATGCTCCCCAGAGGACCTGGCCCTGCATGAGTTGGGCCTCATGATTATGGACTAGGAGCCAGACCATGTACCTGGACTCCTCAACACCCCACCTCTGTGCTCAAAAGCGACTACCCTCTCCTACTCCTGTCATTCTGCCTGCAGGTCAGTTCTACAATCGTTTATGCTGTGTATTCCCACCTATGGGGCTTATATAGTCCGTTTTTCCCGCACATATCTGTGATTGGCCATTTTGGAATTGTATCAACTTCAGTAAACCTGCATTGTCATGCTCCAGTTTGTATTCATTCCTATATATTAGCTATTATTGCATTTACAGGTACTGCTGTCATGGCTTAGTGGTTCTGTACCTTGACTATGGTGTATAGTATCCCGGGTTTGAACCTGGCCACTGCTTTTTATTTTTCATGACTGTCTGGACATGCTGAGGGGTGTGTCTGTGTAAAGGCAGTTTTGATACGGCTTGCTCAACGTTGCCCGTCGGTTAGCTTGTTTGCACGGTGCGCAGCTCCGCGCAAATGGGGTATGCTGCTTTATGCCTCATTTGGCTATCGGCACGCATATTACACTCAGCTCAGTTAGGGGCACATAGATTTAGCGGGTTAAACCACTGCTCAGCTACGGGCACTCATTTTGCACCAGTTAAACCACTGCTCATCTACGGGCAGATACACTCACCCTGTTAAACTGTAGCTCAGGTATGGGCACATCTGGCATTTTTTATTCTTTTGTTACCTCACATGTCTTCAATATAAATGGGCTATTTCATTACATTTTACATATATTGGGGTTTTATGTGTACATATTTGTCAGGGACTTGTTTCCTGCTTATTTTGAAAAAAAAAAAAATGGTGTTGTGGGGGCTCGAACCATGAATGCCTGCACTTCAGCCAACATTTCTACTGCTACGCTATTGCTTCCTTGTTTATTTTGCATATTTAGTTCTTATATGCTTTCCCACTGACTGCTAACTGTAGCTGCGCTACGGGCACACCCGCGCAAACGAGCACACTCACGGTTAAACATCTTTACAATTTAAAAAAAAATATATAACATGTTCATTTATATATATTTTATGTTCATAGTCTGTGGGGGCATGTGTTGTGTTGTGTTTATTCACATTTCCGTGGACTCTGTTGTGGGTGTTTACTTTGGGCACTTTTACACTTCTGGGGGCGTGTCTGCTTGCAGGGCTCAGCCTATGGACATGCCCCCTACTGTCTTACATGGACCGTGTTAGACTTAGGTGTGATTCAGCATGTTCTCATGAATATGCAAAGCATGCTGACATCACTCCGTTTAACTGCAGCCTCCGTGTAAGAGTTATAACTCTTACATGGAGGCTTCGTGAATCCTGGGGACTATCTTTTCAGTCTGGTAATCTGATGTAAAATGTAGGAATTCTGTAGTACAATTGAAATACATCACCAGTTTTTCAGCTGTATCCCTGTTTCCTTTAATTATCATAAAGATGTCATCCAAAAATCTTGTAAAGTAATAAATCTTGTCTTTAACCTCATCTACCTTTTCTATAAATTTGTGTTCCCAGTGAGCCATTACGAGGTTTGGTAAACTTGCTCCACAAGGGAAGCCCATCGCTACCCCTATCTTTTGGAGAAAAAATCTGTTATTGAATGTTATAAAATTATTCGATAGAACTATATCTAACAGTTCTTAAACCAAGCTAATTTCTTCTCTTGGTGCTCCTTTTTCACTAAGTATCTGGCTCACCCACTCTATCCCTTCAAGGTGAGGAACTGACGAATACAAGTCCCTAACGTCCACTGTTAGGAAATTGTAATCTCTCCTAAATTCCAACTTGTTAATGTTACTTAAAAAGGTCCATGAATCTTTGCAGATTTGTCCTTCTTGTTTGATGTGTTTCTTTAATAGGCTATCCACTTCCTTAGCTCCTGCATATATAATGCTATTCCTAGCATCTACAAGGGGCCTCATTGGTGGGTCTTCTATATTTTTATGTATCTTTTGTATGCCAAACAAAATGGGGATTTGAGGCATTGGCATAGTCAAATAATTAAACATGTCTATACTAATTCTTGCTTCCATAAACATTTCATTAAACATTTCATTAAATTCAGCTTTAGTATTTGAAAATGCTACATTTAACTTGTGCCTAGACACTTCTATGTAAGTGTCACTTTCCAGATACTTATTCATTCTTGTTATGTATCTGTCATTATCCATAATCACCAGTCTGCCGCCTTTATCTGGCTTCATGCTCCTAGCTGGTAACATTTTTAGTTCTCTTAGTGCCTGATTCTCCTCTTTACTTCTATTAAATGCAAGATTTTCATTGCTGTGAAAATTCTCCAAACAATTCTGGACATCCAACTGACATATTTTTTCAAATAATAACAACACAGGGTGTAATGGGGATTAAAAGTACTAGATATATAAAATTCCTTGTTGTTAACCTTGTTTGCCCCAAACATAATGTCACATTCAACTTTCTCACAAACAATTTGATGTCAATTAAAATATTCGCTATGCCAGCTTTTACTGAGAGTACAAATGAGTAACCTTTTGCTAGTAACTCTAGTAAGCAGGGTTCTATGTGGCAGTCAGAGCAGTTAAAAACTTTAAAGTCATTGTCTTTATTAAATAATATCTTACAGTTTTCCTTAAAGGGGGGAAAAACCTGTGGATTGATTGGGTAACTCTCTGTATGCAAACAGTTGTCCCACTCCCTCTTAAACTGGTCTCCAATTAGCAGTAATATGGTCTTTACTTAGAGTTTAACCTCTCCACAAGACCCTTAGTCTGGGGGTGGTCTTTAGAGTGCTTCACCCCACAGCAATCCCACAGACAAGCCAGCAGGTCTAACATGAAATTGGCACCTCTTTCGGTCAGTATTTCTTTTGGGAAACCTACCCTGTTGAAAATCTCTAACAAAGCTTTTGCCACATTCTCTGCCTTGATTGAGAACAAAGCCACCATCTCAGGGTATCTAGTAGCATAGTCTACTACAACCAGGATATACTTCTTCTCTGTGGAATTTGGGGTACTCAGAGGACTCACAATATCCATAGCTGCCCTCTGAAATGGCTTCTCAATCACAGGTAAAGGCATCAAAGGAGCCTTGACCTTGTCTCCTGCCTTGCCTACATTTTGACAGTGCTCACAGGTCATGCAGTACCCTGATACATCCCTTGCAATCCCAGGCCAATAAAAGTTCTGGAAAATACGTCTCTTAGTACTCATTATGCCCATATGACCTGCAAAAGGAATGTAATGGGCTATGGCTAGAATTGCCCTGTGGTAGGTTCTGGGCACTACTAGGATGTTCACATGGAGCAGGAATAGATACACACAGTATTTCCAGATGGAGCTCTCTGCACCAATCACAATTTCCCTTACAATCACACAGGGAAAACACTCAGTCCAGGGTCTGGGTCTCTCTCTTTCTCTCTCTCTCTCCAGAACCACAGTGAGACTCCCCACTGGCACAGCTGTAGAGTTGAGTCCTCCACTGAGTGTCCAAGCCAAGTCCTCCAGCACTCTCTCTGTGAAACCAGTGTTTCATGTCCCTGCTGCAAGCAGTTGACATTCACACTCTTGGGGATTTGATTTATACACACACACACACACACACACACACACACACACACACACACACACACACACACACACACACACATGCGCACACCTGAGAAAGGCTGGCATAGATGTATTAGCTATGCTCCCTTTTGCCCAGATTATAAGGTAGTTAATACCACCAGACACTCCAAAGCCAGCTACTCTAAGGATCCTACAAGAGTACCCAATTATACTGAGTGAAATTAATACTAATACAAATTATATGTTTGACCAATGCAGTAAGGCTTTCAGGAGTGGCCAGAGTCACCAAATAGATACAAGTACTGTCAAAGTTTAAAATATTCTCTAACGTTTTAGGGGGGGAATTTAATAAAGCCACCACAGACTTATTTTCCATGTAGGCATAGTAGCGCAATGCTTCTTGAAAGTAAGCAGGCTTGCGATCCAGTAAACAGACGTGAGGGGGCATGCATGAGTATGCCAACACGGAAATATCCATGGCATGCAAATCACCTCATAAGCAGGTGAATTGCATGCAAATGAGGGTGGTAGACTGATCCAGCAAGCTGATAGGCAGTCCTGTAGACCCCGTGTTGGTGTCCAAAATGTACACAGAAAAAATCCGTGTATAGGATGTTAAACAGAAAAAGGGGGCTATAAAAATAAAGTAAGACAGACAAAAAGAGCATAGCAGACAGAGATATCTGCAAAATTATCCACTGTGTGTCCAAAACCTAATGGAAAAAAAAATTAAAATAATGGATTTTTTTAATAATCATGTTAGGTTTGGGTGGTGAGCTGCAGTGTGCAAACATGCTAATTAAAAAATTAAAAAGTGTAAAAATGAAAATTAGTTGTATTAAGAGTATGTACAATGGTAGACTGCTGTGGTTTCAAATGAGGCATGGCCTGTAACCATGTAGTTCCCAGATTGTGTGCATGAATCTCTATGCAAATGAACCTGGGTTACTACATAACACAAATGGGCATCCATGTCCACAGATCCCATCTGTGTAGCCAGAGAACTGTGTTGATGTCCACATAAGAGGTAGCTGACATCAAAAGGGGCTGTGTCCACATTCCTTTAAACTCATTGGAGCACAGTGGTGCCTGTTTGCGGGGCATGCCACTGGTCTCAGCAGGTGGGTGTGTACAGTGTTTGATAAGCTTTGTTTATCTTTGGGGAATGTGTTTCAGCAGGTTTGAGCATGTTTGTGCAGTGTGCCACCATGCTGAGCATGACCTTTCATGGTGGGTGCACAATGACTGCTGAGCATTGTTTACTTTCGCAGCACGTGTTTGCATGGTGTGCCACAGTATTGAGTGAGGAAGGCTATTAAAAAATTGTCTGAGAAAGGCAATGATATCTTAATTACTGATTATCCATGTTCCACTTGAACTAGGGCCATTAACAATCTTTAATGATGTACTTAGCAGGTGGAATGCACCATAGGTAGCCAATCACAAAGGCTGCACCTATAACAGAGCACTATAAAGGTTGCAGAAACCCTAAAATCTGATTTTACCCTCATACTCTGCACCATGGAGTACAGACTTGTGACTTTTAACTGAAGAAATGCTAGGGGCTGCTGCAGGTCTGCTACATATGTATGTGCTAGATGCTAAGGTCAATGCTGCTGCTGCTGACTATAGGTCTAGACTGAGAAGGAGAAGAGTGTTCAGGCCCCAGGTAACCTTCTAGGGACTACAAGAGTTGGAGATTGTAGAGCACTACAGGTTTGACAGGGACAGGCTACAAGAACTCAGTGAGCTCTGCCGACCTCAAGTCAGACACAGAGCCAATAGAGGGGAACCCATCCCAGTGGAAACAAAGGTATGTGTACCTCTTAGGCTACTACCTATGGGTACATTCCAAAGACCAACTGGGGACATGATGGAGGACTCACAGTCATCAGCATCCAGGGTACTCCACCAGTTCCTGGATGCCATGGTACCAGATGTCAGTGAGCACATTTATTTTCCCCTCACCCCTGAGGTGAGGGCCAGCAGTATGCAACACTTCTACCATGTAGCACACTAATCTGAGATACTAGGTGCTATAGATTGCACTCATGTACACTTCAAGGAACCACCCGGTGAGGAGGGTAGAATCTATGTCAACTGCAACAGGTACCACTCCATCAACTGCCAGGTCATGTGCAATGCCCAGGACATTATCATGAATGTGTGTGCTGGCAGCCCTGGCAGTTAGCATGACTCCCATATCTGGCAAGCATCTAGGGGGGACATCCCACATGGCCATTTCCTGGGGGATGCTGGCTACACAGTGGAACTATGGATGATGACACCTATCAGAAATACACACCCACCCACTGAAGAATGCCATAATGAGGCACACGCACAAACTAGAAATATCATATAGCATGTGTTTGGGCTGCTGAAGTCACGGTTCTGGTGCCTCGCTATATCTGGTGGAGCCCTGCACTACTCTCTAGCCACATGTGCACACATGTTCATAGTATGTACCATGCTACACAGTATGACCCTGTGGAAACAGCTGCAGCAGGTTCAGCAAAGGGAAGGGATACACAGCCCCCACCACTGCCTAGGTCACCACAGCCACACCCACAGGGGGACTCTGAGGAGGAATCCCCTGAGGTTGTCCCTGTAGGCAGACAGAGGCATGCCCAGTATGCCCTGGCCTTGGCCAAGAGACAATGCATAGCACATGCACTATCAACCTAGGGCCCTAGGGACTGATGCCTTACTCCGACTCACATGCATATTAGTAAAAATGATGCCAGCCAGCCCACACAACCTGTACCTCACCATGTATTGGTTGTGGACTCCTTGCATCAGACAGAGTCAGCCCCAAACTACAGGTCTGTCAAATGCTGCATTCGCAAGATAAGTCACACAGCTAATCACCACTTGTAAGGGATACTAGAATATGGTAGCATATATATGGACCTGCCGCTTGTATGAATGGGAATATAGTGGGCTACTGGGGTACTTGCAGAGATCTATTATGATCTATTATGATTGCAGAGCTCTATTATGATTATGCACCAGAGTAAAAATCCTCCCCCAACATCACCAAAACAATAATATTTTCTCTCTAAATTATTGAGTCAAAGTAAAATGGAAACTAGAATACACTACTCTCCCATATCCTGTAACAAACCTATTGCTAAGCGGAGACATACATTCCAACCCGGGCCCATCTCCTCACTTCTGCAACTCCCCAATCTCCCCAACTCCCATAAATCAATAAACTTTACTATAATTAACCTACAAAGCATCAGAAATAAAATACCTGAATTCCATGCATGGATAGCCCACAACAAACCCGATATTATTGTCGCAACTGAAACATGGCTAAAACCCTATTTTAAGGACACAGAATTCCTTGCCCCAGATTTCACCTGTCTTAGAGTCGATGGACCCTGAAAAGAGGTGGCAGCATCTCTGTAATATACCCTATGCCCTTCACTATTGTCCCATATACAAAACCCATCCCACAGTTCTCCACAGCCGAATTTGTAGTTTCTTTCCTTAAAATGAATAATTACAAAAACCTCTCTGTGATTGTCATTTACATTTCCCCAGGCAATAATATCCCATTTCTTGAGGAAATCCTTGCCTGGGCATCTACAAACATAAAAAAATGAGACTATCATACTGGGAGATGTAAATATCAACTGTCTAGACATCCCCACACCACTCTAACTGCAATATCAATCTATATAAGTTCACCCAGCTAGTTAACACCATAACCAGGCCTAATAAAATTAATACTATTGCCTCAATCCAAGACTGGATTTTATAGTCCGACCCAAATAAGATCACATATGCTGGTACACTCTCCAATAGTATAAGTGACCACTTAACGACCTTTATACAACGTGAATGTACCACAGCAAATAATAAACATCAGTACAGGGTTACCAGAGATGAATCCCAGTTCTGTCCATCTAGCTTTAATCGAAGGTTGCTTAGCATCAACTGGGATGCACTAAAATCACTTCCCCTTGATGAGGCAGTTGAGTTCTTCAACTCAACCTTCCTCAGCATACTAAATAATCTCGCTCCTCTTAGATAAAAGAGAGTAAACACCAACCATGCCAGCTGGCTGACAAGATCCACTAAGGATATCATGAAATGCAGGACAAATCATGGAAAATCTGGCAAAAAAAACAAAAACCCATCTGAACTCACCCAATACAAACAGGTCCGAAACCAGGTTAAGTGCCTAATACTACAAAACAAAAAAAGAACACTACCTTACATTGCAAAATCAGCACAAGCAAAACCCAAACAAACTCTGGAGCTCTCTCAACTCTTTATTAAACCCAGGCTCTAGTAATAATCCTTGCCCAGACCCAGATAAAACACCCATTGAAATTGCTGCAACCTTCAGCTCCTATTTCATAGATACTATAGCCAAAATAAACCACTACCTTTCCCAAGACCAACATGTCCACCACAGACCTCTTCACAGCTAACACCAGTACACCCCCTATTCCCAACTTTACTCTGTCACCTATACCCACCATGACTATTAAAACATTGCTTCTAAAACTGAAACCATGCACAAATCCCCCCTGACAATATACCCGCCAAATACCTGCAAATCTCAGCCAACTCAATCGCTTACCATATCAGCATGCTTCTTAACAGATCTATGCAAGAATCCTATATGCCCATCATCTGGAAAAAATTTACATCCTCCCTCTACACAAGGGGGCCCCAATATAGACACCACCAGCTTCCACCCCACTGCTATACTATCACCCATCTTCTGGAAAAATGTATTCATTCTCAACTTCTTCACCATCTAACTCACAACCATATCCTCTCCCCCACCCAACATGGATTTAGGCCAGGACATAGTACCACCACTGCCCTCATATCCTTCATGGACACTGTCAACTGAGTCTGTGACACTGGTAAAATCATATCTTCACTATTCCTTGATCTTTCTAAAGCTTTCAATGCTATATCCCACTCTCTTCTAACAAAACTCTCTAACATAGGTACCACACCTCAAACTCTATACTGGTTCACTAATTATCTCATTAACAGGCAACAATCAGCTAAATGGTGAACTCTTACTTCCCCTTCCTCAAGGCTCCATTTTAGGCCCACTTCTGTTTAGCATATTTATCAATAACTTCCACACTCTCTCAAGACTCAGTCATCCAGTATGCAGATGACTCCACTATTATCTGCACTGCAAACAACTCCACAGAACTACACCAGCTCACCTAATACACCCTCACTTCCACCAAATTTGGATGTCTAATAATCATCTTACCCTGAACCCCAGCAAAACCAAACTAGTAATCTTTGCCACCAAAAAGTCCACACCCCTACAAAAAAAGAACTTCACCATTCAATCCCTAAATGGTACCACCATCGACACTGTACCTAGCACAAAACACCTAGGTTTCATCATAGATGAAAACCTCACATTCGACCTGCACATCCAGTCCAATGTCAAAAAGACACATCAAAAGCTTGGCACTCTCTACCGGCACAAACATTTACTCAGTGCATCAGCCTTACTTTCCCTTGCCTCTTCTTTTCTATTACCCTCTCTTTTATATGGTGCCCCCTCCTCACCAACATTCAGTCCTCTCTAAAGTCCAAACTAGACTCATGCTACAACAAAATTGTTAAGTCTGTAACTAATGCCTCCTACTCATCCCACCACTGCTTATCATTACGCAACCTAAAATGGCTTGAACTCCCCAACTATCTCACCTTTATCCAACTAACTACAGCTCACAAACTCATTCATGATCCATCCATGTGCCCTGCTCCATCTTCTATACTTACTTTATACCATCCTAACAGACTACTCTGATCCAACAACCAACTGCTCGTAAATGTAGAAAAACCCAAACATTCAGCTGGCCAGATCGTTTACTCCTTTAACATTGCAAAACTTTGGAACTCCTTCCCCCAACACTTAGATCCACCCGCTCAGTAACCCTCTTCAAGGCATCTCTGAAACAACACCTCTCCTCTTCTTGGCTGTACACATGTGCTAACACCACATCTCATATAACTTAATTTCAACCATCACAACTATTCTCACCCCTAGTCTACCACTCTGGCATTCTCCTTTCACATCCTCCTGTCTTTTTCTTACTCTGCCTCTCCATCCCGTCCACTTCCCTCTTCTACTAACCCTCATTGTCCTACCATTGATCCCTCCTGTCTACTTCCTTCTCTTCCTAACCCTTATAAACCTACCACTGAACCAGGTGAGACATTCAGGTACTCTTGCAGCCTACCTTAATATCATACCACCACTTATATCTACAACAGTATTCACCAACTTTGCTAATTCCTGCAATAGGACTCATATAGCCTATTTCGCAGCTATTACAACTCCTAAACATGTGAAAAGTTTAAGTACCTGGCCTCTAATTAGTTCCTATATCTGCTTTGCACCCACTGCATGGTGTCCTATATAAATGTTGCTAGCTGAAAACTAATCATATGGAATGTTCTCATGTATTGCTTGTATAATATC
This sequence comes from Protopterus annectens, assembly GCF_019279795.1. Classification (NCBI taxonomy): domain Eukaryota; kingdom Metazoa; phylum Chordata; order Ceratodontiformes; family Protopteridae; genus Protopterus; species Protopterus annectens. The sequence continues at coordinate 993,100,511 of NC_056728.1, forward strand.
TTTGATTTCAGAATGATACTTATGTACTGTTTTTTTCTCCGATTGTATAAGCTGCCAATAATATGTACTAAATGCCTTTATTAATGTAAATTATGTATTGTATGTGAAATGTCTTATATGTGGAGCTTTTCTCCCCAGGACTCCACTGAAAATGGGCACTTCTGGTCCAGCTGGACCACCCCGGTAAACACATGCAAATAAATAAATAAATAATCTAACAGCCACTTGGGATACTAAGTACTTTATCCAATAGTATGTGTAACCATAATATTCACAAGGCAACATGGCTGGAAACCCCACTACATTATTCAAGGGAGATGCCTAACAGTGGGGTCACAGAACAGTCACACTACTGTGCATGCCAGCAGAACATGGCCTGATCGTACCCCACCCCAACACATCAGTGTTCCCATAAACTTCTGTAACAGTACGTCTGCAATGATATATCAGCAAACCAGACAATTCCAGGACTGTGACATAGAACCTGGCCACAAGTTGTATTTCCCACATAACACAGGGGTGACAATGTATGTCTGTATGCTGTTGATAGTGTGAGGAATGAAACCTCTCTGTCTGTTGGCTGGTATGGCTCAGTGGGCTATTGACATTACCATGGGAGATGGTGTTGATGGTTCGAATCAGGCAGCATCTACATATTTTGCTTGTGAGGTACTTGTGTGGTGGTATTCCCACAGGCTGTCATAACCCCTCAATCTGTTACTGCAAGAAAGTTGGACAAAGCCAGAAAGAATGAGGGAACAAAGGGCCAAAACTACAGATAGACATTACAAGTGCTCTGAGAAACCTAGTAGGTGGCTAGTATAACAGCAGGTTGCAGCAGGTCAGATTAGCTGCATGATGTTAAGGCTGACACTTAAATGTGTCAGTAATTACAACAATTCAGTGACTGCATTGTAAAGTATATTACCAGAGAACCACAACTGTATAAAAAACAGAGAATACATATGGGGCAGAATGCTGGACATTCTGCAAAATCATGTACAGTAAGAAGTATGCAGATTGTCATCCTGTGTGTGTTGTTACATCTTGTACCCCAGTCACATCATACCTCTCAACCTCTTAGAACAAGATATCTGGACAAAGCCATGAATAAAGGTGGGACAAAGACCCCAAAAAAGGGTTATGTTTTAAATACTGCTCTTACAAATGTAGAGAGTTGATAGAATAACAGGTCTTGCATTAGCATGAATTTCCCAATGTGTATGGAGTCTGAAACTCAAAATGTCTATCATTATTTGTTAACTTAAATCTTTAATGATGTGCCACTAATATGCCTGAAAATCACAATGTTATGAAAAATGGACCAAAAATATGAGGCAAAAATCAGGACATTCTGTGAATATCAGTACCGTTAAGAGGTATCAGCCACATATTAATTACAGCAAACAGCTGGAGAATGCCTTAGAAAATATCATAGAAGTGCTGCACTGTGGAAACAGGTGCAGCAGCCAATGGTCTGCAGCATACATAATCCTGGACCGAAGTATTGGTAGCTCTGGCCTGGAGTCACCTTCTAAGTACTGACAGTCACACTGGGCATGCTCCTACACTTAGCTAACTTGAGCCCAAGTCTATTGCCTCTTCCGCACAAATACCTGCTATGTGGAAATATGCCTGTACATACAAACAGTTACATGTACGTATCTGTCTCTCCCTATTCCCCTCACTCTTGATTAGTGTATCTATCAGTATATGGCACACACACACACACACACACACACACACATATATATAGATCTATATATATATATATATATATATATATATATATATATATATATATATATATACACATATGATAATATATATATATATATATATATATATATATATATATATATATATGTGTGTGTGTGTGTGTGTGTGTGTATAGCTATATAAAGTGCAATGATACATAGACACTCCCATATATATCTAGATGACATATTTACATAATGTACACACATAACAACAGTTAAGGAGACATCCTTGTTATATACATTAATATAGATATGTGTGGGGGTGTACGAATGTCCCCACATACCCTGGAATGCTGGGGTTTTCTGCACTTACACATCACAACAGTTGCCCAATGGAACCAGACCAATGCTGCAATAGTACATTATTCACTCACCCACAGACTCCTGTGCCTGCACAATGTCACCCTGTAGACAGACACGGGTGAGCAGGTTATATAATATACAATGTTTGCAACACATGCCTTGGACAGGCCCTATTATCCTTGGCCCCATGTCTGCCTATTAAACTGCAAACAGCCACATATAGCCATACTGGTGACTGTACAAGCATAGCAGGGATATTACCAGGTATCCCACTCCTAGGACACTAGATACAATAACAGTATCAGGCAGCATCACTCTGCAGGTGACACATGCTGTATAACAAAAGGCCACTTTGCATACTCCAAAAATATCATGCCTGCATCCACATAAACAACAGACATAACATGTGGTGCATGCAATATGTACTGTGAGATGTAATTTGTAATAGTAGATAAGGGTTCTTATCTGACATCATCCAACTTGTGTAAGTGTAAATATATCCCCTTGCAGAACTACAGACATGCCCATCTGGTCTATCTCTGTGCAGTCGTTATGCCCTTTAACAGCACTACAGACATGCCCATCTGGCATATCTCTGTCAAATGGTTATGCATTTTAAGGCCCTGTGACTAGCTGCTGGCCTCTACATTGGCCTTCTTTACAAGGCCTGCTGATGTCATCCACCTTAATGGTACTGGCTGACAGTCTAACATCAGATAACTTCTGTGGTGCATGCAATAAGTACTACGAGCTGTAGTGTGTGATAGTAGATGAGTAGGGGTTCTAATCTCACATCAACCAACCATCTCTCTCTGAGTGTGTGCAACTATATCCCCTTGCAGCACTACAAACATGCCCATGTGGGCTGTCCACATCTAATGGTATGCATTTTATGGCCCTGTGGCTGGCTGCTGGCCTTGAAATTGTCCTCCTTTACAAGGCCTGCTGATGTCATCCACCTTAATAGCACTGGCTGACAGCCAACTCTGTGTGTGTGTGTGTGTGTGTGTGTGTGTGTGTGTGTGTGTGTGTGTGTGTGTGTGTGTGTGTCTGTGTGCGTAAATATATCCCCTTACAACTCTAAGGACATGCCCATATGGGCTATCTCCATGCAATTGTTATGCATTTTATGGGCATGTGACTAGCTGCTGGCCTCTAAATTGCCCTGCTCCACATAAGCATAACTGAAGTCTGCCACCTTCTAGATTTGTACGTTCAGAAAACCCAGGTGGCATATATCAAGGGTAGCAGACCTTGTCACAAAGTATAAATGCATGATTACACTGACTGCCTCCATTGCCCCTGATACACTGTTATACACATATGCACCTAGAGAGACATGCACGTATACTGCCTTACCTTGGTGACATCATATTTCAGCTGTGCCTCATGCCATCCTATGCCACTGTATTGCCTCCATGTTTCTATTGTTTAAACCATCAGACTCCTGTAACGGACACATACACAGGTCCATGACAAACCTGTCATTCTGTAACACTACTGCCAGTCTGGTAACCAAAAGGTGAAATGTTCACAAACCACCACACAATGCGCAGTTCCGGTACAATAAAGGCTGTCGCAGTATCGAAGACCAAGGTGGTCCTAAAATAAATCCTAGGAATCCGATAAAAAACAAAAGTGTTTAATTACACTGAAAAAACATCCACCAAGGTAAAAACTGTTGCAAAAAACAAATATTGAGCGCTTTCGTCTCCCTCCGGAGACTTCTTCAGACTCTATCACCATTTTCAGATGGTCCTCATTAAATACATGGTACTCAAAAATCATTGGTTAACAGTGTATTTCTTAATTAAATGAATTAAACTAAATACAATTAATTAAACCAAATACAATTAATTAAACCAATTAAACATTAAAGGGCTGTCATTTGAAAAGAGAGCTGACATATACACCAACAAAGGACATAATGCTCACCAACAGTACATGGAAAAATATATATAATGATAATAATAAATATAATGTAAAAACTGATCCATGACATACTTGAGATACCTAATATACGCTGTATACATTATAAAAGGTGTATTATAAAAAGTAAATATATATGTATATAAATATATTTTGTTATATTATACAAAAATTCAATCCAATACAAAGTGATTGAAGGAATAAATAAATAAATAAATATATAGAGATGTGTAATTCTATAATAGTGTAATAATAATGTAATAAATAAATATATAATTAATATATTGTATAAAATATAAAAAATAGAAATATAAACATATAAAATACCAAAGGTCTAAACATACTATTTAAAAATACAGTTTGAAAATACAATTTAAAAATCTAATTTAAAAAATCTAATTTAAAAAAAGAAGGGGGTACATTGTCATACAATCATCTTGTTTTTACTTTATTTTTATTTTTAATCTTTGGATCTGCAGCTAGCAATTTTAGTGCTGGAGTAATAGAAATATGGTCATTAAGGCCCTTACCACAACATTCATCGAGCCTTAACTGCCAAATAATTTCCCTATATTCTAAAAGGGTTTCCCAGTCACCACCCCTATCTGGGTGGGCGACCTCCTCTATAATCCAAAATTTATAGTCAGCCATATTACAAGTCAAAGCATGCCTATATAGGGCGTTATTCTCATTGTGTTTGTTTATGTCCCTAATATGTTCATAAATTCTAGATCTAAGATGGCGCTCCGTTTTCGCTATATAGTAGCTCCAGCATGCTTGACAAAATACTAAGTAAACTACCCCTTTTGAGAAGCAACTGTTATACCTTCTAGCCTTAAGTGTCAAATCTAGGCTAGGTATTCTCAATTCCTTTAATCCAGCTATATAAGAGCACTGTGCACATCTACCACATCTAAAAGTACCACATTTCTTATTAGTCCCTTCTATATTAGTCTTTTCTCTTTCAATCAAATTTTTGATATTTTTATTTCTTCTAAAACTGTATTTTATATTGCCTTGGAACACATTTGTTCTAGTAGATACATTTCTGAACAAATCCCAGGTCTCATTAATACATTTTTTAACCATCTCATACCCCCATAGTATGTTAAAGTCAGATATGGTATTGTACTTGAAATATCAATATTACCACCCTCCTGCTCATTATTAATCTTGTTTGGATAAATTAATGTAGGATTGAAATCAACACTGCCCCCACTAGTTAAAAGGGGGGTATATCTATTACCCCTACCTATAAGAACGTATTCTTTTATTGAATTAATAAGTTTCGTTGGATATCCTCTCTCAAGAAACATTTTCTCTACATTGTTGACTTCATTCACAAAATCACTCTCATCAGAGATCATCCTAGCCATCCTAATCATTTGGCCTTTCACAATATTTTTCTTCAATTGGTAGGGGTGATCACTATCAAAATGCAAGTAAGCATTAGAAAAATGTTCCTTCCTATAAACACTTATAGGTTCATAGGTTCATAGGTTCATACTAGGCTATCTGCCCTAGGGCATTTATAAGCCTAGCCAGAGTGTGTTTGGCTTTCGCCACCCATTTTAAATTCATTTTGCTATGCGTTTTTTGAGGTTAGTATACTGTGCCTCTGTCTAACAGTGACACATTTCTTTTGATAGTCTTTGTTTAATTTTACATCTAGAAAGTGAATTTCATCTCTGCCCACTTGGTGTGTAAATTGTAAAAATGTTGTTGTTTGATTAATATACTGAATGAATTCCTTTATGAAATCTGCAGGTCCTGTCCATAAAACAAATATATCATCCAAAAATCGTAAATATTTCACTATATACTGACTATATACTGAACTAAAAACATATTTACGTTCCCAGTATAACATAATAATGTTTGCAAATATGGGGGCACATGAAGATCCCATGGCAATTCCTTCTTTCTGGTGATAATAATCACCCTGAAAGTAAACATAATTGTACTTTAAAACTAATTCAATACACTCTAAAACAACTTTAAATTCATCCCCTGTTAAAAAATTCATTTCAATCAACATTTCTTCAAACCATTCCAAGCCTTCACTCTGGGGAATCACTGAAAACAAGTCTTTTACATCAATCGTAATAAATATTGTATCATCTGTATAAATACTCTTGCCAGTTTTGTATAAAAAGTCCCAGGAGTCAATTAAAATGTGTTCATATTTACTATGGAACTTTTTCAACTTCGTGTCAACATAAATAGCCAGAGGTTGTGTCTTAGACCCTTGCGATGAAACTATAGGCCTCATGGGTGGGCTGTGTAGTGATTTATGTACCTTGGGTATACCAAAAATAGCAGGTATAACAGGCTTAAGGACTCTAAGAAATTTGTATAATTCAATTTCAATCAATCCTTGTAACACATTGTCTTCCAAAATTAAATCTATCTTCTTATAAGATATGTTAATTTCATTTCTAATCACTAATCCATAATAGTTTTCATTGTCCAAAATATCTTTCATTCTTTTAATATAGTCCCGTCTATCCATAAGAACCACTCCCCCACCCTTGTCTGGTTTCATCACCCAAATTTTTTCATTCCCACTAAGTTCATTTAACAAATGAATTTCATCCTCGGTCAAGTTCTTATCTACCTCAGTCTCCTGTTTGTATTCATTGCATATTTTATTAGTGACGCATTTATGAAAATTCAAAATTTCAAACTGAAGCGGAGGGTTGCAGGTACTGGATCTAACAAGAACATTGTCCCTGTCCTGCAAATCCCTATCCTTATACATGTGTATAAAATTTAATTTACGTGTAAAAATTTTAATATCTAATAAAATATTTTCAATTCCAGGTTTTTTAATAGGAACAAAAGTAAAACCTTTTGTAAATAGTTTGAAATAGGTTTCATTAATAGATAAATCAGTATAATTAAAAATATTAAAATTATTAAATGAATTAATAATAATCTCATCATGCTGTTGGTCTAACTCAACCATTAAGTCTATTTCTGTACTGTCTACAATAAAACTTTCATTGGCATCTTCCCTTATCTGCGTATTCTCCCCAAAGGTTGGGTATTGTTGTTCATCATGACTTGTGCATAGGAGGATTGTTGGGCCTGATTCCTTAACCTTTCCGACCTCCTGGGTTCCTCCATTTCTAAAGGGACTCCTGCCCTTTCATTATTTTCTCCATCACTACCATTGAAAAACTGTTGGTCATGTCCATAGGGGCTATATTCATAAAAACTTTGCTTCCCCTGTCGGTCCAAACAAGATTGTCTATATTCATAATTGTCCCTATACATATTCTTTCCATTGTTATTTCTATTGTTCCCAGTGTTATAATATGTATTGGAAGTTCTGCCCATTGTATAACTTTTCTTTTTAATATCATGGCAATAAGCATACCCCCTTTCATACTCATTCAAATCTCTCTCCAGTTTCCTAAGTTTCCTATTAGTGTTCATATTAATAGTATAATCAACGTCATGTATTCATCTATTGAAAACAATAAATCTCTGTTAATCTCATTGCACAGTCCATCAGTTTCTTTCTTACTCTGTTCCATGACCTCAACATTACGTTTAATCATCAATTTTAACAATGCCAGCCCACAGTCATTAAAAATATCGCATACTGCTTTAAAAAACATTTTATCGTCATATGCATTGTTCGGAAATTTATTAAGTCTAAGTCCTTTTGGTACTATCTTGTCTTTTAAACATTTCTCAAAGTACCAATTTTCTACTGCCAAAGATTTGTATTTAAGAAGCAATGATTTAAAAGTCTTACACTTTTCCTTATATGTAAAATTCACCGCTGGTTCGTTCTTCTTCTCCTTGACATTAGATTTAAATGATTGATTTAACCACATATGAAAATCAATGTCTTTATAAGATTCGGTTACTTGGTGTCCACTATAACTTTTTTGTTGTTGATTAATATGTCCTTGACCACCATTAGGTCTCACACGCCGGTTTTCCGAATGTAGTTCACCTCCAGCTTGCTCACTCTGAGTGTCTGACGTCATCGGTGTAACCACTGTCCCTCTTGGGCTACTCTGTGCACAAGGAATTTCATTAGCAGATCCAAACAACACTATATTGGCCTGAGAGTGGGTTTGAATAACCCTAAGTAGTTTGTTAAGCATAGTGCTATTTTCCATCGAAACCAGACCCCTTGTAACCGGAAACAGCAGCAACAAATTCTACAACTGGTAACCAAAAGGTGAAATGTTCACAAACCACCACACAATGCGCAGTTCCGGTACAATAAAGGCTGTCGCAGTATCGAAGACCAAGGTGGTCCTAAAATAAATCCCAGGAATCCGATAAAAAACAAAAGTGTTTAATTACACTGAAAAAACATCCACCAAGGTAAAAACTGTTGCAAAAAACAAAGATTGAGCGCTTTCGTCTCCCTCCGGAGACTTCTTCAGATTCTACCACCATTTTCAGATGGTCCTCATTAAATACATGGTGCTCAAAAATCATTGCTTAACAGTGTATTTCTTAATTAAATTAATTAAACTAAATACAATTAATTAATCCAAATACAATTAATTAAACCAATTAAACATTAAAGGGCTGGCATTTGAAAAGAGAGCTGACATATACGCCAACAAAGGACATAATGCTCACCAACAGTACATGGAAAAAATATATATAATGATAATAATAAATATAATATAAAAACTGACCCACGACATACTTGAGATACCTAATATACACTGTATACATTATAAAAGGTGTATTATAAAAAGTAAATATATATGTATATAAATATATTTTGTTATATTATACAAAAATTCAATCCAATACAAAGTGATTGAAGGAATAAATAAATAAATGAATATATAGAGATGCGTAAATATGATAACGAACACATACACAGGTCCATGACAAACCTGTCATTCTGTAACACTGCTGCCAGTCTAACATCATGCAACAAAGATACACAACATTTGATGTGTAGTCATGACACACGCCAGCATACAGTACTCATAGTGGCCCACAACAAGTGACATGGCAAAACAATATTGCACTACACAAGTACATGTAAAGTAATGCAGTCACCCTGTGCATCAGACACATATTTGCATTTCCGTGTATCGGCATGGATGGCAGGGATGTGGCACAGGTATCATCACATGCACATGGTGTGGTGTGGGAATGCCAGAGGCCTGGGCTGTGCTAAACAGGTGACAGCATGTGTGTAAGTCAGGAAGGGGTGTGGGTTAGATGGGCCATGGAGAGGTGCCGTGTGTGTCTGTTGGTGATCTGCATGTGACAGTGATGTCTGAGTGTGTGCATGTATACAGTCAAACCCAGTGCTAGCCCTACACATGTGTATGTTGGACAGCTGTAGACCATACATGGTAGAGTGGACAGTTCGCCATCTCTGACCATGAACACGTGAACTGGCTTTGCTAGGAGTAGCACTGGCACCACTATAGTCAAGGTCAGATGCAGTGCTAGTACCTGATGCTGACTGCAAAATGCTGGGGCAGTGTCGCCCACAGGACCACCCAGGACCACGTGCCCATGGCCTACCACATCATGGTGTGGACAGCACACTTACCTCTGTAGTGCTGTAGGTGCTGCCACTACAGGAGCATGACTGTGCATGGCCATATAGACCCCCAGCAGATGGTGTTACTGACCTTTGTCCACATGCCTGATGCCCAGCTCCAACCAGATGTTCCAGCACAGGCATTGTGCAGTGAAAGACAGACACTGGCTCAGCCCACCGTCTATCCATTACAGCCATGAACCAATCCAAGGTGTCCCCGATGCGGTGGAGGCAGTCACAGATGTCAGACTGTGCTGGATCCATAACCCTAAGCATCCATCTGGTGTTGTGTTCAGAACATGTCTGTGCCTCCATGATGGACCAAAACATGCAGCAAGTGACCCATGATGTAACACCTGCAACAGGTGGTGGATAGACAGCAGTCCTGTTATGAGCACCCCTGTTAATCTGCCTGTGTGAGACCTCACCATCTGTCTGACTATGGCCAGTGTCTACACTTACTCATACCAGAGTTGTCACAGTACTCTGTTCAATGTTGGCACCCTCTGACTGTTCAGTATCTGTGGCCTCTGGGGACTGGGTATGTGTGGACATACTGACTGTGTGCAGTAACGATGAGGGCAGAAGGTGGATGTCAACCTCTGGTACAGATTCAGACACGGACAACCTTGCCTGTGCCTCACTATGGCCACCATCATCAGCAGCATCTGATGAGACACTCACATCAAGGGGACAGACCCCACCCCCACTGGTCACTTGTGAGAAGCCAGACAACAGCAATACATTACTACCTATACTATTATGTATGGTAATCCACACAGGCTCATACAGATGAGGATCCATAACTGCATTACAACTCCCACATCTTGACATCTCTGCTCCCATGCACAACAGACAAACTCACAACATATACAAACAAGTCAGGCTCATTATAACATGCACTTCAGCTACAGACAGTTAATGTTGCCAGTACAATACACCTGTAAGGTATGCAATATGACAGTGTATGTGATAGAACTAAACATAAAACCCAGTACACCTATATTGAGAATGATATGCCAGTAGTAATATCACTGCCTCAGGTATGTACCATCTCCCTGTTGTGTTTGAACAGGCATCTTGGAGTACTTGCCTCATGTATAGCAGGCTGCATAGTCACTCATAACTATAAGTGCAAATGTGTTAATGTTTGTACAATTACACACCTGTGATTACCTAGTCTATGCACTGTAGTTAACTGTTGCAGATGGGAACATACACATATCCTACTCTGGCTAAGCACAACAGTTGTACATGTCAGCCCACAACTTTCTTAAGGTATATTTGATCCTTAAAATGGGTCTCTATCATAACATCGAAGTTCTCTAACATCGAATGTTATTATATCGAACCCTAAACACAGAAGTGTGAAAACATCGAATAGTCAGAATAGCAAATTTTTTCCCAGGGAAAAAATTTGCTATTCTGAGAAACATACACACAGCACAAACACACACAAAAACCAGCCATCCACACACACACACTTAAAATCCTACACCTAAACTAATCTTTACATACAGTACTAGCTATCCACTTATCTTAACCCAACCCTAACCCTAAGGTCCATCGCTATCACACACTCACCTCACCCGCGCCCTAACACTAACTCACCTAACCCGCCCCCTAACCCTAACCTACACACAATCACACACTTACCTGACCTGCGCCCTAACCCTATCTCACCTAACCCGCCCCCTAACCCTAACCCTAACCTACACACAATCGCACACTTACCTGAACCCGACCCGTAATGCTCCAACATATCAAATGCTGAAAACAGCGAAGCCACAGCAATGGCCCACCGAATTCTTTCCCTGGGAAAGAATTCAATGTCCTGCACCTTCGCTGTTTTCAGCGTTCGACATTACAGGTGCGATATTATAACATTCGATGTTAGAGAACTTCGATGTTATAATATAGACCCCCTTAAAACAACAGTATCACACTTATGAGGTACAGGAATATGGACTTGGGCCACACCTGATGGACCTATGAAAAGGTGAGGGAGAGGTATTGTCAGCACCATCAAATGTTGCAGCACTACAAAGTAATATGTGCATATATCCACATGTACAGAAGCTACTGTGATAATGGCTATATTGCTGACATTCTGAGTATATGCGCACAACTGAGCATAAAACCCGACCCCCCCCCAATGCAGATAAATCTGACACCCATGTACTATTATGAACAGCCTGCCACAATGAGTGATGCAGTATTATACTAGTGAACACAGTAAGCTTACCTGGATGCTCCTATCCTGTGGGCATTGTGGCACCCACCTCCATGATGTATGGTGTGATGGATGCCTGGGAGCTGTTGGTTGTTCTTAGGTTCAACAGGAATTCTTCTGTGGCTGAGAGCGGTTGTTCCATTGCAGGCCCTCCACCAGTGGTGGAACAATCCATAGCAACAGCAGCTGCCCTTTGTCATGCAGCGTGTACCATATCTGTGGCCTGGTGTTGGACCTGCTCATAGGTCCTGTCCAGTTGGCCAATCTGATTGACAGCCTGACTGCCTGCTGTTCCCAATTGTGCCTACCCCTGGACAGCAAGATCTGATGGTGGTGTCTCAGTCCATCCAGTATAATGTCATTCTCCGCAGTTGGGAAGAGTGCATGTCTCCTGCGTTACATGGTTCCTGAAAGACAACAAGAGGGGAACACATTACAGGACCAGATACATGGACGTCCACTATGTACAGATCCAGCACAGCCATAATGGCCTGCACTAGCCACTGCTTCCTCACACATCATAGCACACAGTCTGGCAACACATTGCATGTGTGGTTATCACCAAGATAGTAGCAATAGTGGGCTATGTCCCTGTATGCTGTGACAGATTTAGCTGTATGCTCCTACACCCATCACTGCAGTCTACTGTAGTGAGTTCCCTACAGGCAAACTCCCACTAATATGTCATACAGCCGTTGTCAGACAAATAGCAGTGTGCTATCAAAACAACTATATGAGGACAGACCAGCAATGCCAGTGTGCCACAATGACAGACAGCAATGCAAATCTGCTGTAGTATATGTTCCCTGTAGGCATCATACCTCTCATCTATACAAATGTTTGCAGACTGTCAAGATGTTTGCCCATAGTCTTGGGTCATTTTCACACAAACTTGTGGATTTCTGACAAATGGTTGGCCAGTTATTGATGGCTGATGTCAGAAAATCAAGACAGACATCAGCCAATCATTGATGGCTGATGTCAGAAAATAAGGATAGACATCTGCATTTCACATGTCATACCCTTCAGAACACAGTTATGCTACAGTAATACCAGTTTAGTCTATTCACATTCTTACTTTGTACGAGCAATACATAAACACTGTCACTGAGTTTGGGCCTTTGTCTCCCCATTAATTATGGCTTTATCCTGAGTTCTTGCTGTAGGAGGTTGACAGGTATGTTAGGCATAGCTCTCAACCAAACAGGGACTTAGCCAGAGTACATAAAGGACAGTCAGGGACAGTTTTACAATGTTAGAAGTAATTATGTGAGACATGGACAGAATGAGAGGAGGTGAATTACAGCCCATCGTTTGATGTTACAGGGGTGTGCATCCTCCCTAATTGTCACTTTGTAATATGTGTAATCCACTAGCTTTCCTACAACAGCTCACCATTGTAGGTGGGATTGACTGGGACAGAGCTGAGAAGTGATTGAAACCAGGGACAGATGAGAGGCATGTGTGTAGGTGTAGGACAGCAGGGTATCAAATACATGTTATCACCATAGATCTAAGGCAGTCTTACTGCTGTAATCACTATTCCCTATACCTCCATCCTCCCATCTGCATCCTGTTATATGGAGAAATCTATTACATACCTGGTGGAGTGCAGTACTCCTTTGTTGAACTTTGCTTCCAGTAATCTTTTGATAATACACTCTGTGTGTGTGTGTGTTATGCCTCATACAGACCTGTTCCCTATAATCAGCTGCTTGCCTTTTTAAGGTACTGCTCATTAGCTGCTAATTGGCTCTGCACCAGTCTGGCTCAGAATTGCTAATTGCAGCCCAGACAGCTGTATTGCACTATCAATAGCCAATGGCATGCTACAACAGTGCAATATATGAGGCCTTCATGGAGGCCTTGGCCCCTGTCTTAGTTTTTGAGATGTACATCATTGAGGTGTAGAGACTACAGCATCACAGAAGCTAAGTACAAACACCATCCACTGTAGAGATTTATGAAGTATGTCCACAGTTTTGCCTCATATGTGTGGTCAGTATCCTATACCATTGTGGTAATCTGGCAGTCCACTGGCAATCATTGTAGGATGAGGTCAGTAAGGGAAGAGACATGTGTGTGTCACACTTCATACTCATCAGACTATGCATGTTGCGGCAATAGCTATCATTCTATCAATTTACTATCTTTCTAGGGGCAAACTGTTAAACATGTCCCTATCTCTGGGCCTTTGTACCCCCATTAAGTATGGCTGTATCTGTATCTGTATCCCTTGTTCTGGGGGGGTTGGGAGGTATGGCAGGTCTGTAGCAGCTACCTTTACATACAGCTGTGTATGCTACAACACAGAAAGGGGGAGTGTGAGCACTTTGGTGGACAGCAAGCTGTACGTGCAACTGTGTCAGCTGTGTCAGGCCTGTCGTTACGACAGAGCCAAGGCAAGAGTATTCTATACAGTGCAATCAGAGCATGTGCTTAAGATACTGTTATGCAACAGTGCAACTAACAGAGTAGCAGGCAACATATAGTTAGGCTATATGGATATGTGCATTGTGTCTCTGCCTGCAGGCCATTGTCTTGCAAAACTGGGTAGCAGTTAACTAAGTAGCAGTAATCTGTGGGGAGTAAGACTGCATGACTCAGTCATAATTTGCTGTCTTCACAATAATGTAATTGAAGTGCGACACAACACTGGATTCAAACCCAGGACTGTGTCTGGCAAAATGTACTGCATGCAAGGTATTTAACAGACTGAGCTACTGACAGACTGTAAAAGGCTGCGTATTTGCAAGATATATGAGCACATATACAGGCTGTGAGAAACATTTCTACATCCATGTGCATGTGAGTGGCTTTATATAGTTGCATTTCTGCATCAGGGTCCCAGTTGTATATGTAATTTGCCATTGTTGCCTTCGCAGATGTCTTTCCACAAGTTGCTGATAAAAGGGCACATATATCTGCTATCACAGGTCTCACTTACCTCCATTAGTATGTCTTCATTATTATTTATTATTGCACCAGAGTCCAGGGTACACTCCCAGTTTCCACATTAAGTTTTTACTTCAGTTGCATGCATAATGACTGTAAGTAGCAAACTGTATGTTTTCCTGGAAACACCTATTTAATGTAAAGCCTGTGTAGCATGGTGGGGTAATGCAGTATGCTATAGTTAAGAGGAGCCAGGGTTTGACACCTGGTAGAAGTGTTTATTTTCTACATGTGAGTAACAATGTAATAGACACATATAGACATTAAAGCTCATTTAAGCTGAACTAAGTGAAGCAGCACCATGCCACTCTGTGCAAATCCACGCAAACCTTCTTCTTCTTTCAGCTTTTTCCCAGTTAGGGGTCGCCACGGCAGATCACCTGTCCGCTCATGATTGGCAGTGGAGTTTTAACATGTCAAGTTGCCAGCTTGGCGCCCAACCTTCCACAGAAGGCACACACACGCACACACTCATACCTAGGGCCAATTTAGAGTGCCCAATCCACCTACACCTGTGCTAAAAAAAATAAAGAAAAGGGGGTGATAGGAAAGCAGTGATATGGGGCAAGCAGGGGTAAAAACAATGTTAAAGGCAGATAGGGATGTGCAGGACAGATGTAGGAAAGAACCATAGCTATCCATTTCTTGTGCAGCAACAGCTGTGCATTTTTACAGGTTTTGTAGATGAATTTGGACTCTCAAACCCCAGAGAGAGGGGTGAGGACAACATAAATGCATTGCCAAGTTGATTGGACCAAATTAGTTGTGTCCAGTGGACACTTGTGTGAAATGGAGAGCTATGTATGGAGTGATTTTGTTTTGTGGACAAGTGCCCATTTTTTTTTTAAAGAGAGAGTGGAATGTTGGGGAAGGGACATAGGTAAGCATGGGGAGGTAAGTTGGGTAGGAGAGGATGTGATAGCAGACAGACAAGACAGCAGACAGGAGCAGTGTGTG
The DNA here is from genome assembly GCF_019279795.1 of Protopterus annectens. Lineage (NCBI taxonomy): Eukaryota > Metazoa > Chordata > Ceratodontiformes > Protopteridae > Protopterus > Protopterus annectens. Next base: position 993,116,193 of record NC_056728.1, read on the forward strand.
ACACATGAGGGTGGTAAACACCTTGAATGGGAAGGGTGTTGTGGAATCGGAGTCGCACGTGCCTCCAGATGGCAGCAGCATGACTGACTTCCCCACCCATGGGCAGTCAACACTGGTCCTTCACTGCATTGAAGGTGACTGCACTGGAGGGTGGGTGCCAAGGCAAGCCTGTCCCACCAGGTTGGCCAGTGTGCCCTCAATCTGTTGCAGGCAACATTCATAGGTCTGATGAACTATCCTGCACACCATGGCTGGAAGTTCATGTTGGGTGACTGTAGCCCCCTCTGCCACTGCTGCCAGTGAGAGACTGGGCCCCGACCCCTGAGGTGGTTCCACCCAACACCACAGTTGATGCAGGGGCAGCAGAGGGGGCACCACTGGCCTGGGTCCCAGATGCGCTTGGACCCAGTGCCATGGCCAGTTGAGGATAGGTAGGTGGATCAATGAGAACCAGCCTACCCTGATGTGCTGTGGTGAAGGAGGTATAGCAATAAGTGTAGGTTAGTTATAAACAAAACATAGTAATAAGAGCATGCTAGAACAGTGGAAATAGCTCAATTACATATCAATGCATATTATGTGAAACACAACAATAAATGACAGAGCAGTCAGTATGTTAACAGCATGCCAGTAACAGTTGCAGCATAAGGCCAACAAAATAAGGTAAGTCAACAAAAAAATGTTAATCTGCAACCATTATAATACATAACAATAATAATACACATGCTCCAAAATACAGTTAATTTAACAACATATGTGAATAGTAAAACATAACCAGTGGATGAAGATAAGGGATGGGGAGAGAGAGAGAAACAGTCCATTAGTACCATTATATGCTATTTACTTGACAACTGTACTATCTATTTTATGGGTCTGTCCTTACTTTATGTGTACCAGTCCCCTATAGCTGCTGTAGAATGTACATATTTCTCATGATATTCACATGGGACAGTATGGGCCAAGGAGTAACTACTGCAGGTACACAGCTACACAGAACACTTGCACATCAGGTGGACCTATATAACTATCAAAGTGTACTGTGGGGTGATGTAGTGATACTTTGCAATTTAGGTAATCATTCTTATGCTAATCCTGTGACTGACAGATTATGCACTACTAATTACATTATTTGACAGCGAGACACTTGAGAGACATGTCTGTGTACAGTACAGAAACTAAACAACTATCATGCCTTGCTAGGCAGGCATGGGGATAGAACCCAATAGCAGTGACTGCAGAGGACATCTACATGGAATGTATGAATTGGCTGCAGCAACTTTGAACAGCCATACCAAGATTACACATTTTATTTATTTCATTTTATTTTATTATTATTATATTTATTTCCTTTATGTTATGCTGTACTTTCACATTCTTGCTAATGATTTTAACAGTCTGTGACATCTAAACACAAGTATTTACTCATAATATGGGCTACCTCACCCATTTACCTGTAGTTCCTGTGGAGAGAGAATCTGTAAACATTATGCGACATAACATAACTCCAGAACATGCTGGAGGGACAGGTTCCTACACAGAGACTTCCCATACTCTGGAACAAACTTCCCATTCATGTCAAGCAGAGCACTTCACTGGCCGTCTTTTAGAGAAATCTTGATGAGTGGATAGGCAATAGGAAGTTCATCCCAGGGATCACTTCAGTGCCCTTGCTTGACAGAGGCACTGGGAACTAACTTTGGGTGGCATGATGCCAGGGAATCTTCTTGGGCTAGGCTTATATAGGCTCCAGGGCCGTTAGCCTAGCACACACCTATGAGCGTATGACTGATACTGTAATATTTAGTGCTACATAGCAGTGGATTTAAATCCTGGTCTGTGTGTGGCAAAATGTACTACAGACAGAGCATTTAACAAACTGAGCTACTGAGTCACTGTTGACTTCTGACTGACTGATATTTGCCTAGAGCTCACCTGGAACCAGTATATGACCTGGTAGCAGTACTACAGTTGTATACTAGACTACAGTGACAGTAGAACACACATGCATGAAATACAAGCATGGCAGAGACAGTAGGTAATCTATACATTAGTATATAGAATGCAGGTGTACACAATATATTGCTATTTATTTATTTATTTATTTATATTTGTTTACTGGGAAAGTCCAACTGGACACAAAGTCCTTTTTCAGCGGAGGCCCGGGAAGAAAAGCTCAACAGAGAAATTACATACAGAATACATGGTGTAGACACTGGACAAGATATTTTTCAGCAGTGATGATGATTAACATGGCTAAGTACAGGAAATTATTTGTTGATATGGCTAAGTACAGAGAAACATTTTCTAAAAATCTAAGTAATATTGGTTTGAAATATCTGTGAAGTCAACAAACAATATCAGATCATGGAGTGGGCTACCTCACCCCTATACCATGCTTGCCTGCTGTTTGTGGCAGAGCATTATGTGTACAATATTAGCCTAGAAACAGCCCTGAACAGTACTGTATGTATTAAATAAGATATTTGGCGGCCATTATATTTGCATTCTACAGTTATTACAGTGTTATGATTGACTGCAGCACCTTACCTTACATCCTGAACGCATAAAGTTGTACTGCAGTGGTTGAATCAAGGCAATCCTGATGTACACAATTTACCTTGGTGTTATTGGTATTGGTTCATCTATTATTGCAGAATAATTGGCATTATTAATTTCTTGAAAAACAGCTCTAATTCCACACCTATTGCACTACAGACTTTATTGTATATACTTTAATGCAGTTTCTGGTCCTGTGTCGAGTTTTTATTGTACATCAGTTGTCATTATTCAGGTCTTGCAATACAGCTCTACTTCCACAGTTATTGCACTACAGGCATTATTGTATATACTTTAATTCAGGTAAGGTATTGTTTCATGTTTTTATTGCACTGCAGTAGGCATTGTTCATTTATTCTACTACAGCTCTGTCCACATTTATTACAATACAAACTTTACTGTACATAACTTATTGCAGTTAATGCTTTACTCTTTCTTGCTTATTTTACTACAGTTAGCATATTACATACATATTCACCACACTCACGGAACAACCTGGCCAAGCGCCCGACATGCACCTTGATGTTGCAAGCCCTCTCCTCTGCAGCTGTTGGGAGAGAATCACACCATTATGCATACTAGTTTAGCAGACATTCACATTAGATATTGGTGAGACAGAGGTAAAGTACTTAATATACATGTGGGACATCCACTGCCCGAAATGTTTGGACCCAGGTGTCCAAGAGATCCACCTTTAATCTCTTCAGGTTGTCATGGTGATGACAACACTCCTCATCTGTGTGGGGGATACCAGTTTAACTGTTGAGTTCCCTTGCCATTCACTACCAGGCCTCAGCCTTGTACTCTGAGCCCTGGCAACTTCCCTGCAGAAGCCGGTCTTCATGTTTTTTTTACTAGGAGTCCAACCATGACCCTGGTCTCCAGAATGCCCCAGTGTTGTGCACAAAGGTACAAACCCTCACCAACACCTGCCATAGTATCCTTCAAAGACAGAACTCCAATGGATTATGCTGTATTCCTGTCTATTGGGCTTAATATAGCCTGCTTTCCTGCCCTTACACGCCATTGAGTAACATTTAAAAATGTTGCGCATCACTTAGCATCGAGCAAACCAGTTCAACTGAACTGAGCAGTGTGAAAACTTGAGTACCTGTATGCTTAGCAGTGTTTAACAGTGTGCAAACCAGCCAAGCAGTGCCGAGCAGTGAATAAACATGTTCAGCCATTACTGTGTTTATGCAGTGTTTAGTAGTTCTTAGCATGCCTTAACAGAGCTTAGTGGAGTGCAGCAGGCCAGAATTTAAAAATAATTGGTATAATTTGTATTTTAAAAATAAAGGCTTATTTTTTCTTCCATGTATTCAAACTCTGGACCTACTGCTCATGAGGCCATACCTCTACCCATTTAGCTATGAAGATATGTGGAAGTCTCCTATACCTTTATGTATACCTCTGAGCTATCTATAAGCACTGCTGAGCACCTCACCATGCAAACCCACTTAGCTATGCTTAAACATGACATTTAAATAAATAATTAATTGCATCCAGTTTCTATTTTTAGATGTCTGGCAGGTGGCTTGGCACAGCTTAGCATTGCTGCTCTCCACATCGTGAAAACATCCTGTTTTAAAAAAAAAAGAAAAAGAAAAAACACTTAAAACAATAAAATAAATATTGCCATAATACAGTTGGACAGGGCAGGGAGTGTGCTACACATCTGTGGACACAGTTGGCACTACATTTTCACAGCTCTCCTTTGGCAGCATGCCATGATTAATATGCATGGCATGCTGCCGGGGAGGAACAGTGTACACAAACACGGTAACATTCCGAGTAGGCTGTACACTGTGCCTACACAGATTTTATTAAATCCTGGGGTAAATGTATTAAATAATAAATAGATAAAAATAAAAAAATAAAAGCAGGAAAATATGGAATATCTACTGTATTTACAATAAACACCAACGTTTCAGTCACAGGAAATATTAAAATAAAACAGAGGAATAGATTCACACCGATACAGAAAAACAGTACTTAGCTGATCTCACTGTAGTTTCTTGACTGATCTAAAAAAATAATATTTTCTGGTCACTTACTAGAGCAAGTCAAGATAAAATAGGTCAGGGGTCCTTTTTTGTCATGTTCCAAAAACAGATTGCTCTGAGGCTTCAGTCTCATCCAGTATTAAAACATAACTTTTGCCCTGGATTACAGAATGACATCACCTACATCTGGTTATCTGACTTATGGTTTCCATACTATGCCCTTTTGTAGCAACTGCCTCAGAATCTTGCACATATGTGTCAATAATGCACCCACATATAGCATTCCTAAGATCTGTTGCAGCTTCTGGAAGTCATAAAACAATAAAACATTTCCACTCTTCCTACAGGAGCTAATAAACCATTCTCTCACACAGACATTTTCTCTTAGGCTGCAATCAGAACTGTAAGCTGCCTATCTTTATGGCCTAAATTAAGTAATTTAATTTCATACTATTTTTAAAGTTGGCTAGAGCTGAGCTTAAACTCTTCTCTTCCAGTAGCCTCTGTTACAATATTAATTTCAATAGTTATAATATAGTCTGACATACAAGTGTATTTCTTTTTCTGTCCAGCAGGACATACTGTTGTACATTTTTAACACAAGCAGTTGTACAAATACATTTTTCAATACAAGCATCTGTGGAAATCAGTTTGATATAGATATAGAAATGACATATAATTCTTTACAAATTTCTAGCTAGATGTGCTGGCGGTTTACCTTTACAAAGGTGAAACACACTCTTGCGATTGCTCATATGAGTGAATCGTAATGTCAAAAAACAAAACCGCAACAGTTTCCAATGTTCAAAAATCAGCAAATCAAAATACAGATTCGCTGATTTTCAAACATAAATGTAGAATAAAAAATGTAATGAAGTGTAAAGCAGGGCTGCACACCCCACATCCCCCATACTTTAATATTCTAACTCCAAGATAGCACTACAGTGGGGAAAAGGACCATTTTCCGATCCCCACTATAGTGCAATCCATGCCAAAATGCCAAATCTGCAATGAGCGAATGTCACTGTGCATGCTTCCTTTTCCAACCTCCCATTGAAGTTAGACCCTGGTGAAAGGCATTTGGAATGGGTTCCCTCACAAAGCTCTGATTGGTGTAGACTGCCCAAGCAAGTACTGCTCCTGTTTAATCACTGAACACTTCACAATGGTTATATCAGAGGCTATGTCTCTTTTAGCAGTGGCCTGTTCTCTATCCACTATGATAGGATGTAAACTCTGGTGATAGTTTGGTACCCCTGTTGTTTCCAGACAACTGGGTTATTCCCACTTGCTGGCTCCTCCACCTTTTGTTCCCCACCTTACTTCCATGGACATCTATATGATACATGGCCCCAATGGTTACATTTAAAACATCTAACACTTGATCTTGGCTGTGTACATGAACTCATGGCTTCCCTGTTACTGGTGGACTGTGTTGTGGTGGTTTTGGCTGCCCAATATGGGTTCCGTTATATCAATGTGCAGCACTGGGTATCCGCTTTTTGTGCAGTGATGCCCGCTTGCTAAGTAGAGATCCCTCTTTATTCCTAAGCTCATCAGCAGAGTTACACACCCGGTCTGCCAACCAGATTGTCATGTCCTCAGGCAAAGTGTTAAGGGCTTGTTCCCTCACCAAATGGTCTGCCAGCCTTTCAAAAGTCATGACCTGACACCCACCCACCCACATATGAAAATAAGTACTTAACTCATTAATATAATCCCACACACTTTCATCTGCCTTGTGTGTATGCTCAAAAAACCTTTCCCGCTTCAGCTGTTAACTTAAAGCATTCTAATAAACATTGTTTGACTTTATCATAATTAAAACAGTCAGTATTAGACAATTTAGAAAAAGCAGTTACAGCTTTACAGTGAAGTAAGGGGGTCAGGAACCATACCAAGAGCCCCTGGTCAACAGTACATTGTTCAAGGAGCCTGAATTCTCATCAGTGGCAATGAAGAGGGACATTCACATGGAACAAAAATAGATACACACAGTATTTCCAGATGGAGCTCTCTGCACCAAACACAGTTTCCCTTAAGAGAACTCAGGGAACATACTCAGTCCGGGGTCTGGGTTACTCTCTCTCTCTCTCTCTCCAGTTCCCCAGTGAGACTCCTCACTGGCACAGCTGTACAGCTGAGTCCTCAGCCGAGTATCCAAGCCAAGTTCTCCAGGACCTTCTCTGTGAAACCAGTGCTCCATGTCCCTGCTCAAAGCAGCCGACACACACATAGTCTTGAAGATTTGATTTTCAAACACACATGCGCGCACACACACACACACACACACACACACACACACACACACACACACACACACACACACACACACACACACACACACACACACACACTCCAAAGCCAGCTACTTTAAGGCACTTACAAGGGTGCCCAATTAGAATTAGTGCAATTAATATTAATACAACTGATAGTGTTTGACCAATGCAGTAAGGTTTACAGGAGTGGCCACATAGTCACCAAATAGATATAAGTACTCCCATTGTTTAAAATATTCTCTAAAGGACTAGCCACAATGAAACATTTAAATATATTTAATAATAAATAATAATAAAACAATTTAAATATGGAATATCTATTTACACTAAATGCCAGAGTTTCAATCATAGGAAATATTAAAATAACACAGATGAATAGATTCACACAGATACAGAATAAATTACTTCACTAATCTCACTATATTTTCCTGACTGATCTAAAGAATTACTATTCCCTGGTCACTTACTAGAGAAAGAAAGGATGAAATAGGTAAGGAATCCTTCATTGTCAAGTTCCAAGAACAGGCTGCTCTGAGACTTCAGTCTCATCTAGCATTAAAAGATCATATTTGCCTTGGATTACAGAATGATATCACATACATATGGTCATCTGACATCTGATTCCCATTCTACCCCCTTTCCTAGCAACTGATTCAGAACCCTGCATGTGTCAATAATACACACACATTGAGCTTTGCTAAGTTCTGTTGAAGCTTCTGGAAGTCATAAAACAATTAAACACTTTCACTCTTCCTACAGGAGCTAACAAACTATTCAGTGGCACAGACATGTCATCTGTGGCTGCAATCAGAACTGTAAGATACAATTTTTATGGCCTAAATGAAGTAATTTAATTTCATAGTATTTTTCAAAGTTAGATAGAGCTGAGCTTAACCTCTTCTCTTCCAGTACCCTCTGTTACAATATTAATTTCAATAGTTATAATACAGTCTGACATACAAGTGTATTTCTTTTTCTGTCCAGCAGGGCATACTGTTGGTACATTTTTAACACAAGCAGCTTTACAAATACATGTTTCATCACAAGCATCTGTATAAATCAGTTTAATATACAAATGACATATAATTCTTTACACAATTTGCAGCGAGCTGTGCTGGCATTTGTACACATCCACTGTCCTACTTCCCCAGGCATACCTGGCAATACCTCCTATCGTCACATATACTCTTTCAAATATATGAATTAAGCTATCAAAATTATCACCCTCTGTAATCTGTGGAAGACATTTCCTGACTGTTATTGCTTCTGGGGTTCAGTTGTTCTCTTCTCCATTACCTACATGACCCTGATGAAAAGTCAGCATATCCCTCTCATGTTGGTACTGTTTCTCTCATTTTGTTTGGCCTCCAATCACCACAGTCTGTCTGCTGATTGTAATTCCATATGTTTGGCCTCCAGTTCATGTCTCTTTAACTCCAGACAGATTTGTAAGTCCTCTGAGGTAAAGGTGAACTGTCCTGTTTCTAAGGGCTGCAAATTCCCATCACCAGACTGATTATCCTCTTGGTTGCTGGTCTGAGCTGCGACTGAGGCAGAAATAAGTTCCTTACCCTCCCTCCTAACTTCCAGACTTCTACAGGAATATCATCTGTTCATAGGTTCAAAGTTGTGTACTAGGTAAATGGCCCTAGAGCCTTTACAAGCCTAGCCGATAGGATTACCCTGGGATCGTGCCACTTGTCCTTAGTTCCCAGTGCCTCTGTCAAGTAAAGCCACTGGAGTGATCCCTGGGGTGAATTTTATATTTCCCATCTACTCAAGATTTCTGTTGAAGAGGGCCAGTAAGGTGCTCTGCTTGACATGTATGGGAAGTCTATTCCATAGCATGGGCAGTCTCTGGGTTATGAACCTGTCCATCCAGCATGTTCTGTTGATTGTGGTAATGAGGTCTCTGGAGTGTGTGGTATGGAGGGATTGGGAGTTCTTTAGATCTAGCATTTCTAATAGAGCTGGGTCAAATATGACTTTGTAAGTCAAGCAGAAATCACCTCTAAGTAGGCGATATGAGAACAGAGAATAGTTGGAGTTTTTATAGTCTGTCCATATAAGACAAATATTTAAGGCCTAGGAACCTCTTTGTGAGTAACTTCTGTGGCCTCTCCAGTTGTTGCAGGTGTTTAGTGAGGTACATGCCAAATGGGGCATTGTAGTCAATGACTGGCCTAATGAGGGAAGAGTAGAGGAAGACAATGAACTCTTTCTTCTTGGATGCAAAACCCTTAGTAATGAGATGTGCCACGCAGGAGGACTTTCTGACCACAGTGGCAATGTGGTGTTCAAAAGAGAGGTAGCTGTCAACCTGTGTTTCCAGATCTCTTATAACGCCTACTGTGTTCAGTGGACTACCATTGATGTGGTAATTCATGGGAACCAGGTTTTTCCAAAAGGGGATGACGACACATTTTTTTGGCATTGAGCTTAAGGCCATGGTTCTGACACCAGTCATTGGTCTCATTGAGGCCTTTCTGTAGGATGTCAACATCACTCAGGGAGTTAATAATAGCTCCCAACTTGCAATCATCTGCAAACTTCGTCAGCCAGAGTCCCTTCATTTTGGATTGGATTTCAGAGAAGTAGATATTAAACAGGAGAGGACCCAGGACCGAACCATGTGGGACTCCACTCATGACTGGTTGGCAGTCTGACTTGAAGTCAGCTACTTTCACACTATGGGTTCTCCCTGTGAGCCAGTGTGCAACCCACCTAGTGATATAGGGGTTGATGCCTAGCTTAGTGAGTTTTTCGATTATTCCTGAGTGGGGAATGGTATCAAAAGCCTTGGCAGGATCAAGGTAGGCTGTATGAACCACCTTGCATTCATCCACAGCTCTGGTGACTGACTCAAAGAAGTTGATCAAGTTGAGCAGGCATGATCTACCCTTCACAAAACCAAACTGTGTGGGATGCAGAATTTGGAGATTCCCTATATCCTTGTTTATTAGGTCCATGATGATGTCTTCCATAGCTTTGCATATCAAACTCGTCAGGCTAATGGGGTGATAGTTCCCAGGGTCTGTAGTCATGCCTTCTTTCATATTACACAAGGTAATACAGCAGGAACGTCTTATTTTAACATTTGTTAATGTCTGTTATGTACTTCACAGATAAAGATTCTAGTTGTCTACTGATGTGCTATGTTCTTCATCTGTAAATATGTTGTAAGTAATTGCTATGTAAATTGTAATAGCTATGTAATCCAATGTAACTACTGTCTGTTTATTTTAACTGTGGAGCTTTTCTCCCCGGGCCTCCGCTGAAAATGGACCTACGCCCAGTCGGACACTCCCGGTCAACACATATAAATAAATAAATAAATAAATAGTTATTTGTTATGCTGTAGTCCTTTGGTTGATCCCCAATGGACAAAAATGTTAAATCTTATTTATTTGCTTAATAAATCTCTTAAGCATATTCTGAGTGGACTCTCTTGTTTTTTGGTATGAAGTTTGTCAGTGGATACATGTGCAAACTGGGATGCATCTTGTGTTACTAATTTGAAAGGACACTTTAGAGCTAAATGTTAAGGGCTCATGCACATAACATAAACAGAAGGTTATGAATCAAAGCTGAAGGGGATGATGGTGAAATGGTGGTGAGGATTTCAAGAAATAAGGAAAGAGCAGGATTTTGGATGCAAGTCCTTAAGGAGAATAATAGCAACCATATAGAACATTCATAAAGTAGTGGAAAGTATTCTAAGAACTAAGTTAACACGGGAATGGGAAAAGAAGATTTTACCACTAAGGATGACTGCAAATAAGGGTTAAGGAAATAATCAAGATGCAGCTGACAGGAGAATATTATCAAAGTGACAAAGATACTGAGGAAAAATAACTATGGATGGAAAGTTAACAGAGATGGTTGAGGTCAAGCAGAAGTTTGGACTGCAACTTAGAGACTGCCTTCTACACCAGAGACTGTTAACAGACTATACAGAAAAACAGTGAGGGATAGGGGAAAGATAAATGAAAGACCACTGTGGTAGACTGTCTAGCTGAGTCTAGAACAGAAGCAGCTGTTAAAAAGGGATAATTAGTAGGGCAGATAAAATATTGCATGATAACTGTAAGAATCAATCAGCAAGGAAGGATGTATTCCGCATGAAAAAATGTTAACTATGGTTTGTTTTCTTTTATTTTAATGTATGTGCACCAGTGTCACTGTTTTAGCTGTGGAAAGGAATTCAATAACCTTTATATGATTTTTTTTGTGTATGCATCATGGTGCGATGTGTACACAAGAGCGACCAATTTGAGATTCAGTAACTTCACTCAGCATCGGGCAAATGAGCATGAACAAGGAAAGATCCGTGCAATGCAAATTTCTGCATAAGCAGGTGAATTATATGCAAATTAGGAAGTGGAAGTGATCCAACAACCAGAAAGTCATCTGTGTAGACTCCGTGTCCATGTTTGTTGTGTACGCGGACATTTTTCATGTACAGGAGTCTACACAGACAGTAGGGGATGAAAATGCCCAGAAATATGGACATAACTCCCCTGAAAAGGGTATATCACAAGGAATATTGGTGAGAAATACATTGTGGATGTGGAAAAATGCACAGGAAAATGTATAATCAATAATATTTTTTTTATAAATCTCTGCTTGTTTGTGGTATGCTCTGTGGTGTGCAAGTGTGCTTAATGCACAAAAAAAAAAAAAAATGGATAAAAAAAAGCAATAAATGTATGTCACAGAAATGTACTGTAGGACCTTGCATCAGATCTGTATAACTGTGCATTCGTGCTGTTGCCTGGCACACATGAGTATGATCTGTGTAGTTTCCAGGCTGTCAGCATGAATATGGATGCAAATTAGGTGAATTTATTGAATTGCTAAAATTAGCAAATGTGTCCGCAGATCCCTTTCATGTAGGCTCCTGCACAGTATTGACATTCCCAGTGAATGTGGATAACATCAGGGGGGTTTGTCATATTTAATTTTAGCAGATTTTGTCTTAGCTGCTCATGTTTGTGTGGTGTGCTGCATAACTAAGCGTGTTTGTGTGACTAACCCCCTCAAGGCACAGTGGTGATGTAGGAAGCTATCAATTAAAACCAGAAATATTCAATTGAGAATATTTACTTTTGTATGCTAAGCTATGCAGTGTGTAAATAACTAGGACCTTTAAATCATGTTAATTATATTCTAAGAAGCTAACATGCATCTAAATTAGCCAATCCCACATGGTGGACCTACATCATAACTGTGTAACGTATGCATACACCGTGCATTCTGGTTTTCCCTCAACACTCTGAACCAGTGGAGTACAGACTTGGGAATTTTAAACTGAATAATGCTTAGGGGTTGCTGCAGCTATTCTACATCTGTTATATCTGCAATTGCTAGAGGCTGAGGTCAGTGGTGCTGATGCTGATGACCATAGGCTTAGGCCGAAGAGGAGAAGAGTGTTCAGGCCCATGGTAGCCTACCAGGAGCTACATGAGCTGGAGATGGTAGAGCGCTACTGGGTGGAAAGGGACATACTACAACAGCTCACTGAGCTCTGCCACACTCAACTGAGAGCCAGAGCTAACAGAGAGAAACCCATCCCAGTAGAAACTAAGGTATATGTAGCCCTTAGGATAGTAGCTACAGGTACTATTCAAAGATCAGCTGGGACCATGATGGGGGTGTCACAAGCATCAGCATCCAGGGTACTCAACCAGTTCCTGGATGCCATGCTCTCACATGCCAGTGAGCACATATCTTTTCCTTTGACCCTGAGGTAAGGGTCACCACTATGCGATACTTGTACCATGTAGCACACTACCCTAAAAGTACTGGGTGCCATAAATTGTACTCATGTACATGTCAAGGCACCACCTGGTGAGCAGGGTAGAATTTGCATTAACTGCAAGGGATTCCACTATATCAACTGCCAAGTTGTATGCGATGCTCAGGGGGATTATCATGAGTGCATTGCTGGCAACCCTGGCAGTTATCATGACTCCCATATCTGGCACACATCAAAGCTGTACCACGTGTTTGCCATGGAGGACATCCCACAGGGCTATTTATTGGGGAATGGCAGCTATGCCCTGTAACTATGGACGATGACACCCATCAGAAATGTACCCACACCCACAGAAGAATGCCATAATATGGCACATGCACAAACTAGAAACCTCAGAGAGCATGTGTTTGGGCTTCTGAAGGCATGGTGCCAGTGCCTCGACATACCTGGTGGAGCCTTGTATACTCCAGTCACCTGTGCACAGATATTCACAGTATGTGCTATGCTACACATTCTGATCCTACCGAAACAGCTGCAGCAGGATAAGCAAAGGAAAGGGATACACAGCATCTCAGCAGTGTCTAGGTCATCACAGCCACAGTCACAGGAGGACTCAGAGGAGGAACCCCTGCTGATGTTCCTGTAGGCAGATGTAGGCATGCCCAGTATGCCCTGGCTTTGGTTAAGAGACAATGCATAGCACATTCACTGACAACCTAGGGCTCTAGGTACTAACATCTTACTCCTACTCAAATACAGATTGTAACAGTGATGCCAGCCAACTCACACATGCTGCACCTATCTGTGTATTGGTTGTGTACTGCTTGCATTACACAAAGTCATCCCTGAAATACAGTCTTGCCAACTGCTGCACTTGCAAGGTAAGTCCATAATGTACACAGTATTATAGTGGATTGTTATGTTAGGTCATCATAGCTGTGGACTGGGTACAATATGCAGGCTATTATACCGGCATAATTGGAGAGACAGTACATCCACATGGAACTACCAACAACCATTTACTAATATGTTAGCATTTGTAGTTGTTAGACCTTATGCATGGAATATTCATGCAGTCCTACTGCAACAGATTACTAGTACATCATTCAAGGGGCATGTTGGAAAGGGATGTTAACTGATAGACTACTGTGTGTCCAGGCAGAACATGTGCATTACTTCCCCACCCTGCAAAACAGCACTGTACCCATGTAACTGCCATAACACTAATGTTATGCTGTATGATCTTTCACACAGGTAGTATGCCACAAAGCATCAGTACAGTAATGCACAATATGAACATGCATTTCATGTGTAATTTAATTGAGAATAGCACAGTACATAGTTATGCAGGTGATGATGTAATGAATGATTCTTTACTCATGTACCAGCCTCTGTAGCACAAAACAATAAGGCAAGAAAGTTGTGTGATGGTGTCCAGGGTTCTAATCCTGACATACCTGATTATTATGCATGTGAAGTAGCAATACTTACATCATTTTACAGACTGTCTATGTGTGTGACATACTAGTATGATTTTATTTTACATAGTAATTACACCTGTGCATCTGTGCCACATTTCTAAGACCTATTTAATAAGTACTTCATTACTAATGGATAGCTTATTATCAAAATTGTAAAGGCTGGGATATAAAAACATATATCAGCATGCATATGTAGAAAACACTTCCAGTACCTTCTGTAACATGATGTAGTATAACAATATAATAACAGTTGTGAATGAAGGATTGTGCTATGATGTAATTCATGTGGAACTGACAGACCCATATGCAACACACTGATCATTACATCAGAACAAATAGGTATTGATGCACTCTAGAGAAGATGGATAGCTGCATGGCTTACATATAGGACATGGCAAGTATCATACAGCAAGTGGACAAGTGATATTTATTGTTACAGTCAGGGTGTCCCACAGGGCTCTGTATTAGGCCCAACTTTCATTTTGGGTATCTGAAGACCTATCTTTCACATCACAGTTGTTCTGCAGACTGTATGCAGACAGCTTGAGATTGGGTATACTGTTTAAATGTGTTAGAAATGTGACACGTCTGCACAAGAACTGGGCCACAGGAGCATCAGATGCTGTTAAATACATTGAAAAGTAAGCATATAACATTTGGAAGACATAAAGAGAAAGGTGAATATTAAATGCAGCACACAGTGATTGAAACTGTAGATTAAGCAAGGAACTGGGTATGTAGGTGGATCCAGACTGTAGTTTTCCAAGTCATCTGAGACTCCCAACCTGGAGTACACCTAGGTGTGGGATGGAGTCAGTTTATTTAACAGGAAGTCTCAGGTGTTACCAGTGTACCTCCCATTTGTGAGTTGCTAAGCAATGGTCAAACGATCCAAAATTCCACTGAGCATGTTCATACAGTTAAGCTGTGTGCAAATCTGTTGCCTCACACACTATTTTGTTTAGTAATATATATATATATATATATATATATATATATATATATATATATAT
Source organism: Protopterus annectens (assembly GCF_019279795.1). Lineage (NCBI taxonomy): Eukaryota > Metazoa > Chordata > Ceratodontiformes > Protopteridae > Protopterus > Protopterus annectens. Next base: position 993,131,286 of record NC_056728.1, read on the forward strand.
ATTTATAAACAGACATATCTATGTATATATGTGATTGTGTATGTCTGTATTGCCCTACATACTCAGATCATGGATAGTAAAGCTGCAATATGACACATAAAACATTGGAGGAAGGGACACAAGGAAAGGCTCAACATTACATAATGCACTTTCAGACATTTGCAACTGCATAGACCAGCATGTGTTGCAATCTTAGGACTACTGGGATATCTGAAGTTCACAGTTCTGGCCATCATGTGTGCCACAGCAAAGGACTATGTACTGTGAAACACATCACCACGAGTCAGGCCTGTGTACTTGCAAACAGCTGGACAGTGGTGAGTCATAGCACATCTCCCTAGGCATGGAAATACATACATATATTGTGAAGGCATATGTATATACACCCACATTCACTACAGCCCTCTGTGTCTGCTTCATTTTGACAAACACACATCAATAACTGTGCAACTGCTGTAATGTAGTATGTTGTGTGCCCACCTCCATGCATTTAGCACGTCAGGCTACAAGCACCCTTCAGCACTTGTTTCCATAGCAGGTATGGCTTTTACAGGGTCAGCTTGCTAGTGCAAGGACCAACCCTCCTCAGAGGGTGCACCAGACACTTGCACGCACACACTCACACTTAGAGCCAATTTAGAGTATCCAATCCACCTACTGCATGTCTTTGAAATGTGGGAGGAAACTGGACCACCCAGAGGAAACCCACATGAACACAGGGAGGACATTTATTTTATTTTATTTTACATTTATTTTACATTTGTTGACCGGGCTAGTCCAACTGGATATATGTCCATTTTCAGTAGAGGCCCGGGGAGAAAAGCTCCAAAGACAGATACATTACAACAAAATGTATAAGGTTACAAATACAAACAGTGTTTGTCAGGTTACAATCAAGTTAACATAGCAGTAGATACAAACATTTTATAGTATATTACAAGACAAAATATTTACAATAATGTGGGACAAAATATTCACATGAGGTAGACTAAACTTAAGGTTTATAATTTCATGAGAGTGGTTGCATAAGAGTATTGATACCATGTTGCTTAAGATATCCATGTGAGGTAGAACATCACTGAAGTGGGTTTGCTATTTTTCTAAAATTTGCAGAAAGAGCATTAAATTATATTTAAAGAGGAGTTAGGAGAAACTTAGTCACTGAGGTAATATGTTAGTCAGGGTTAGTGCAAGGGCACAACCAGTGTGTTCTAAGGTGTATTTTGAGTTTTTGTTTGAAATGGGGTAGGGAAGGAAGTGATATAAGATCACTAGGTAGAAGATTCCAGTATTTCCCAGTTGTGTAAGAGAAAAGAGAGTTTCTTGCCATGTTATTAGACTTACTAATACTAAGTAGAGGTTTGTTAGCTGAGCGTAAGGTATTCAGATTTTTATACGGAGTAATGAGGTTTAAGAGTATAGGAATGTTGTTGGGCTGGTTGAGGATCTTATGAATAATGGTTAGTTGGTTAAAATAAAGCTGATTTTGCAGTTCCAGCCATCCTAGTTGTTTTAGATTCTGGCAGTGATGAGTTTTAAAGTGATTACCAGTAGCAAATCTGGCAATGTTGTTGTAAGATGCAGTGAGTTTAAGAAGATTCTTCTTGGATAGGTTGGTGTAAATAGGTGAGGCATAGAGGAGTGTTGAGATTAGATGAGAGTGGGCAATAGTAGTTCTGGTGGTTGGAGTGAGAAAATATTTAATCCTGTATAGGGAGCCCATTTTTCTGTTGACTGTTTTTATAGTATTGTTAATATGGTTATCAAAGCTGAGGTGATTGTCTATAGTTATTCCTAGGAGTTTGGTGGTAGAATCAGGGGATATGTGGGTGCCATTGTTAGAAATGACAGAGAAATCTAAGGGCATGGATTTGTGGGTAGGTGTAAAGAGAAGGAGCTTTGTTTTTTTGGGATTCAAGAGAAGGCAACGTTTTAAAAAACAGGTTTCAACTATGTTAAATGTTTTCTGAGTTAGGGATTATAGTTCTATTGAAGATTCAGCTGCACAGATTAAAGTAGAAACATCTGCATATTGTATGCATGTCGCCTGAGGAATAGCTAGGTAGAGATCATTGATAAATATTGAGAATAAGAGAGGGCATAGGATGGAGCCCTGAGGGACACCAAGTGAGACTGGAAGGTGGGATGATAGTTTATTCTCCCAGAGCACAGCCTGTTGCCTATTGCTGAGGTACGAAGTAAACCATTGTACAGCCAAAGTATCAAGAGAGAGTGATTTCAGAATATTTATAAGTAGAGAGTGGTTTACCATATCAAATGCTTTTGAGAGATCAATAAATAGAGAGGAAGAGAGAACATTGTTATTGCGGTTTTTGTTTATGGTATCTGTAAAAGATAAGAGGGCAGTAGTAGTACTGTGGAATGGCCTAAAGCCATGTTGGCTTTCAGCAAGTATGTTATGTTGAATTAAATGGTTTAGAAGCTGATGGTGAATACATTTTTCCATTATTTTTGCTAAGGAGGTTAGTAGGGCTATAGGTTGATAGTTAGAGTATTCATTTGAGTTGCCACCTTTGTGTAGGGGATAATGTGTGAGATTTTCCATATGTCAGGGATGATTCCTTCGTTAGTAGTTCTATTAATCAGGATGGATATCGAGTAAGCTACTTCTTTAGCTGCTTTTTGCAGGTATTCAGCTGGGATCTGGTCTGCAGACAGAGTACAAGGTTTAAGTTTTAGAATGAGTTTACAGATATAATTTGAAGAAGTGGGTTGAAATTGGAAGGTAGGAAAAGAGCTCGGAGAAGAGTTAAGAAGACTGGCTCTATCAGAAGCTAGTTGACTGGCTAGAGACTGGATAGCCTCTGTGAAGAAGGAATTGAAAGCATTGGCAGTTTGGATAGGAGTCTCATGTGTTGCACCTGTTGGGGTTGGCGTTCCTGAGTGACCTGGATAGAGGAGTTTATTGATACTAGCCCAGAATTTTTGAGGGTTGTTTTGGTTAGTTTGCTGCATGTTACAGTAGAAGTTTTTTTTGTCTGAGATAATATCTTTTTTTGTCATGTTTCTCATATGTCTAAAGCTTTGTTGATCTGATGTACTTTTGGTAGTTCGCCACTTAGACCAGGTTTTATTTCTGAGGAGGATTTTTTTCTTGGTTTCATTTGTAAGCATGCAGACTCCTCACAGAAGGCATCCCAGCTGAGAATCAAAACAAAGAACATTTTGCTGTGAGATGACCGCTACACAACTGTGCCATCAATGCCCACTCATTGCCTGGGTAAATTTACTTTTGCCACAGACCTGTCCATCCATGTGCAAACAGACTCATATGCCCAAACATAGGCTGCTGACACATAGCTATGCTACAAAACAGTTGTCTCACTGTTAGGCTACTAGCTGAAGTTGGCAGTAGGAAGCTGTATGATTATGCAGCCCTACCAACCCATTAAACACGGGGCATCTTTATGGTTTCTACCATAACATCACCTGCAGTAATTTGCAATGTCGCACTTAAGCTGTGGTGTGTGCGATAAGTACTGTGATCTGTAGTATATAACAATGGGCAGGTAGAGGTTCTAATCCCACTCCAGCCCAACTGGTGTGTGTGTGTGTGTGTGTGTGTGTGTGTGTGTGTGTGTGTGTGTGTGTGTGTGTGTGTGTGTGTGTGCATGCATCTCTGTTCCAAACAAATGTAAATTTAAAATTCCAATGGGTCTAACAAATGTAAATTTAAAATTCCAATGGGTCTGCACTTTTTGGCCTTTGCACTTGACACAGACCCCCAAAGTCTTCTCCCCAACAAGCCCTGCTGATGGCATCTACTATAAGAGTACCTAAAGCCATGTTAAAGTTAGACTTAAGCTGTGGTATGTGTAATAAGTACTTTGATCTGTAGTGTGTAAGACGAGATAGGTAGGGGTTCTAAACTCACTCAAGGCCACTTGCTCTGTGTGTGTATGTACATCACCACATAAAATAAGTGTGTATTCCACAATGCCTAAAACAGAGGCAGGGTTTTGCACTGTTTTGGGTCTAGCAGATGGTGCAGGCCTTTGAACTCTTCTCAATCACAAGGCCTGTTGATGTCAATTACCATAAGAGTACCTAAAGCCATGTCAGAGTTAGACTTAAGCCGTGGTGTGTGCAAAAGTACTGTGATCTATAATGTGTAAAAATAGATACATAGGCATTCTAAGCTCACTTAAGCCCACATTTGTGAGTGTATGTGCATCCCCACACAAAATAAGTGTGTATTCCATAATGCCTTAAACAGAGGCAGCATTTTGAACTGTTTTAGGTCTAGCAGGTGGTGGAGGCCTTTGAACTCTTCCCCACCACAATGCCTGCTGATGTCAACTACCATAAGAGTACTTAAAGCCATGTCACTGTCAGACTTAAGCTTTGGTGCATGTGATAAGTGCTGTGATTTGTAGTGTGTAAGGCTAGACAGACAGGGGGTCCAAACTCAATTCAGCCAACTTGCTGTGTGTGTACTGTCCAGTGTTCTGTACACATAAATCGGTAATTATAACAGTCTAACTCCATCCATGTTGATGTGTGTAATATTAGTCAGTGTTTTACATCAGCCTATGGTATTATAGCATCACTGGAATGTAGTAGGCTAATGATCCTAGGGCCCTCATACACCTAGCCTCCTTTTACCCTTAGTAACATGTTCAACATCTACTGCACCTGTGCAGGATGTACACAGGTGAAACCCATGTGGTGTAATAATGGTCACCTATCCAATCATACAGATTGCATCTGTAAAGGACCAATGAGGTGCTCAGTTTGACATGAAATCGAATTGTGTTCCAAAGTGTGTTAATTTCTGGTAGACAACTCTCGCTCTCTAGCAGGTTTTATAAAAGTTACATATCAGGTTAAGATCTTAACTGGGAGTAAACTGCTTATCCATGTCACTTACGCATGTGCAGTATGTGTAATAAAGCAGAGTCACAGACTGACTCATATGCAAAGCAGAGATCACCTCTGAGTACTCTGTTTGACACACACTAAATTGATGGTGATTTCAGACAATTCCCATAGGACAGATGCTGAAGACTTGCATCCCCCATGTGAGGAACCTATATGGTTTCCCCAATCACCACAACTGTTTGGTGAGTAACATACCAAAAGGGGCATTACACTCAAATATTGTCCTAATGAGGGACGAGTACATGGAGGTACTAACTACTTATACTGGAGACAATGTCCTCATGTATGACATGAGCAGCATATAATGACCTACTCACCACTGTGTAGACATGGTGATCTAAGTAATGGTAGCTGTCAACACGTCTCACCAGATGTCTCACCCCTGCATATGTACTTAAGGTGTTGCTATTTATCTGGTACTTAGCAGGAACATTGCTGCTAACAAAATGAATGATAATGTGCATATTTGCATTGAGTTTAAGGCCATGTTTTGCAACAATCATTTGTCCATGTAACACCATAATGTAGGATGTTGCCATACTATGTATATTGTATGACCGCTAGCAGGCATTACCAAACATTGTCAGCCATGGTCATTTACTTTCTGCTTGTACTTCCATGAAATGGATTTCAAGCAGTAGGTGATCCAGGAGAGAAGCCTCTGGAACACCACTGGTTACAGCTCAGCTATTGGAGGGGTCTTCCCCTATTTCGCTACATGATTTGTATTAGAGAGGCAGTTAAAAACCCCTATAATGATATAAGGATTCAAGCCTAGCTGGGTGTATTTTTCGATGATGCCTGCATGGGGGACAGTGTCAATGCCTTCTCTTAGTACAGGTAGGCTGTGTGCACAGTTTTCCCATCAGCCAGATCCTAGGCGACTGTCTCAAATAAGTCCACTTGGATTAACAGGCCTGATGTCACTTTGACAAATCAAAACTGAGTAGGGATAAGTAATTGAATGTTACCTACATTTTAGTTGATAATGTCTATGGTGATCTGCCCCATGGCCTTGCAGATATGGATAATGAGGCTGATATGCATATAGTTTGCAGGGTCAGTAGATGCACCACATTTGTGCAATGTAATAAACGTGCCTGCTTTCCACTCAGCTGTGATGAAGCCATTGGTTACATTATGATTGAGAAGAGTGTCCAAAGATGTTAACAAGTCCATGTTGGAGCCCATGTAGGGCACAGCCTGGGATATTATCAGGTCCCATACATGCTGTGTTTCTGTCCTTAGACAGGCCAGTTATGATATGCTATTCAGAGATGAAAGGTAGTGGACATGTGGTAGGTATGTTATGATGTACATATGGTGGGATAGGGGAGTGAAGTTTTTGCAGACCCAGTCAGCCAAAAGATGAGATATGTCTACAGCACCAGTATATGTGGTATCATGAAGTACAGGTTTGGCACCAAACTGAACCTTTCCTTTTAGGTTATATATGTAAGTATAGAATGCTTTGTGGTTACACTTTGTGGGGGAGGCTAATTTGTACCAATACTTTGTTTTGGAATAATTCAAAACAACTCTTATTTGCTTGTTCATGCAGATGAGGTAGTGCTTCCATCCCTCCCTCCTACTCGTAAACAGCAATGTCTTCCTCTTATTGTAAAGGCTGTTAATGGCAGTCATCCACCACACTGGTTTGCTCTTCCATAATGAGCTTGTGTTGCACATATCAGGTACAGCCAATTCAATGCAGTTATACAGGTATTTGTATAAAGCATTGGTATACAGCTCAGCTAGTTCCTTCTGAAGGGGACCTGCAGTGAAGCTATTGATATCATTCTGTAAGAGGTCATAATCTGCTTTGGTGAAGTTTATTAATCTATCTTCCACAAATGTGTGATATGTAGTTTGAATGAGACCAATTAGTTGCCATATCTTACCAGGGAGGGGCACACAGTGGGGGTGCTACAGTGGTTCTCCATATCAGTAAACACCCCATCCAGTATGTAGGCTTCCCTTGTTGGGGTGTCAACCAGCTGGTCCAGAGCATTGTGGTTAATGACGTTGGGAATATTTGTGCAAGTGAGTCTGAGCATGACTTATATACCCAGTCAGTGGGTACTTAACGTCACCCAAAATAATAGTGTCTGGATGTATCTTGATAGTTTCAAGTAGATGCAAATAAGCAGAGTGGGTTTTCTGACTCATGGAGGGGCTCCTGTAGCTGGCAATTACTTGGATAGGTGCCTACAAAAAGGCCATAACACCTGAGTTGTCTCCAGGGAATCATACTGTGTAATCAATCTGGATGTGTATGTATCCATAATGAATATTGATACACCAACCCCATTACTTTGCATGCCAAGAGTTTGAGGTCTGCATGTCTGGAAGGAGTTGTAGACTGCTCTCCACAGCCCTGACCCAGGTGTCTGTGACTGCACAAATGTGTGCATCTACCAAGATGAGGTCTGCTTCCAGTGAATGGTGTCTCATGTTGACACTCCTAGCATGGTGCATCATAACCTTGAGGTTATCTCTAGATGGGCTTTTTATATTAGAATTTTGTCCTTGAGGCACCACCTGAAAAGGGCAGTATGGAGGGTGGTGGGAGCCTTGGCCAATAGCCAAAATTGCATGGGTGACAGATGAAGACCATCTCTGACAAAGCATCAAAGTCTTTTGATCATGTCATACTAGGGTGACAGATAGTGGATCCCCTTCGAATGACAACAGATGCTAAGCCAATTATTGACATCAATCAATAATTTTTGCTTGTAACCATCATCCCAGGTGAGGTTAAAATGAAGCTGAAGGCCAAGGGCACACCTGCCTGAGACACACAGTCTGACAGGACAATCATTTTTCTCTTCAGACATTCCTGAGGGGTACATCTCAAGTCATACACACAAACAGGAACTATGACATAGTCATAACAGTACCTGCTGTTGACAGACTTGATATGGTGTAACAGGGCACCTCACATACAGCTGTCCGTTACCTTCCCCTTATCTAGCCTGATGAGTGGGACATTAAAGTGTCTCATGATGTGATCACATATGGGTAATATGTGTGATCTACTATCTTGCCTTAAGGGCTTGAGCAGTGATACAGTGGTAAGTGAGCTATTATGTGTACCATTCTGCAGAGGTTGTATTATATGTAGCATGCTTGTGTCTGTGTTTGTGAGGTGTCTGGTGTGCATGTCTGTTTCTGTTAAGGAGCTTCGCATATGTAGGTATGTGTGATGTGGGTTTGGGTGGAGTTGGAGGTGAGGTGTGCATATTGGCAACCTATTCATTGTCATATGTATCATATGTTTGCAGTGAAGATGTGGATGTCCTTGCATGCACAGGACACTTGTTCAGAACTGCAGTCATTACTTTGGCCTTGTACATCTACAATACCTGCCAAACAACCATACAGCAAATGGATGAGCTGTGCAATGATATGGACACAGTGTTGTGTTCTGGGAACATAAATGTACAGTATCACATAAATAGGACATGTGGTAGGAACAGCTACATTGCCCAAAGGTGGCAACTCCTCTGCAGTAGGCCTCACACCATGTCATGCAGATGACCACCACGACACTGTTGAAGGGCAGGCTGCATGACTTCCTGTCATACTGCCATCTAACATGGACAACTGCCACTGTGGAGTTTGCCACATCAACCTTGGACATCTATGTCACCTGACATACAACATTATAGTGTGATGCTACAGCTGTGCTCCTAATCAACATCAGATCCATATCCAGTCAAATCCTACGAGACTCGGAACCCAAGTCACAATACATGCGAACCTCAAATGACTGGTCTGGTTGCTAATCAAAGCATCTACCCAGAAAAGGCTACAACAAGCCTACAAATGCTTGCATAATCTGGGACAAATATTTGGATCAACAAACAGGCTGTGGCCTGATTCATATCTTGAGCTTGGTGGTGATGTTTTGCTTTTAGTGAGAGAAAGAGAATAGGAGCTTTGTATCCCAACAGAGTGATGCCATGGTGAGACCAGCAGTAGTAGTAGCTAGGCAGCAGCAATTCAGGCTACTTGCCTCTTGGCAGCAGTCATCACAAGGTAATTCTTTTTTTTTCAATAGGCACTGCTTGATTAGTGTCTAACTTCAGAATACCTTCCTAAATACTCCATCTTTAGGTTTACGGGGTATACATATTAGTTCCCCCTACAGTATTTGGCAGTGCTCCGTACAAACTCAGACACCTTGAATTACATTTATCTTGGAAACCATGATGGAAATAACTCCAATAAAGAGTTTCATACATGACCTTTCAGGCCCTCTTGATTTAATATTTCACTGTAACCACCAAACAGGCATTGTGCTTTGGGAATGGAGAATAGCAGCAGTCATCTGTCTGCACAAACTTGGCCCATTTACAGACACTGGTAGATGATAAGTAGAGATGTAGTGGTACACCCACACTGGTAAATGATCATTAGAGATGTGGTATACCCACACTGGTAGATGATCAGTAGAGATGTAGTACACCCACACTGGTAGATGATCACTAGAGATGTAGTACATCCACACTGGTAAATGATCAGTAGAGATGTGGTACACCCACATTGGTAGATGATCAGTAGAGATGTAGTACACCCACACTGGTAGATGATCACTAGATATGTAGTACACCCACACTGTTAGATGATCACTAGAGATTTAGTACACCCACACTGGTAGATGATCACTAGAGATGTAGTACACCCACACTGGTAGATGATCAGTAGAGATGTAGTACACCCACACTGGTAGATGATCCCTAGAGATGTAGTACACCCACACCGGTAGATGATCTCTAGAGATGTAGTACACCCAGACTGGTAGATGATCAGTAGAGATGTAGTACATCCACAGTGGTAGATGATCAGTAGAGATGTAGTACACCCACACTGGCAGATGATCACTAGAGATGTAGTACACCCAGACTGATAGATGATCACTATAGATGTAGTAAACTCACACTGGTAGATGATCAGTAGAGATGTAGTACAGCCACACTGGTAGATGATCAGTAGAGATGTAGTACACCCACAGTGGTAGATGATCAGTAGAGATGTAGTACACCCACAAAGACTGGACCAGGCACAGTTTGGTTTATTCATGGGCAGATCATGCCTACCCTACTTGTTGGACCTATTTGATAAGGTTACCAAATCAATGGATGAGGGAAACATGAGCCACTCCACCTACAATGGCCTGACAAGGCATTTCATTTTTTACAAACCCAGGTATTTAGGTACAAACCAGTATGTCAGCTGGTGGATAGCCAAGTGGCTGATTGACAGGATCCATGACATTCAAAATGAGGAGTCCCCCTGTACAATGAGGCCAGTCACCAGTGGACTCCCTCACAAACCATTCCTCACACTGCCCTTTTAGGCAATAACTTCTCTGCAGGAGCGACCAACATCAGTAATCTGTGGCTGACTAAATGTGCTGATGATTGCAAATGAGGAGCTGTCATGGCATCCCACACTGACACAAATGTTATCATTGAGGGGTTGACACATTGACACAGACATGCAGTTGCTGTCATAGCCATGGGCAAACAGTAAATACCAAGAATGCACAATACTATCTTTTGGGGAGTGATCTAGCCATTGAAACTATTGTACTGACAGCACACTGCCTATAGTTGACCCAGTAGTCAGGGACTTATGAACACATCAATAGTGATCTAGTCTTTGACTGAAATGTGTCAGTAATATTGGGTAAAGCATTTCATAAAGGGCAAGCTGTAAACCAAGATAGGCAGGTAAATCCAAGAAAGTCATTGTTCCACTGTATTCAGCATTCATCAAACCTATCACTGAGTGCAATGCCACCTTTGCCATGTTACCAACCAGCCATTTCCATCAACTGCAGCAACCACAGAGATTCCCAGTAAACCACTATGCGGTGCATATAACATGTCATATGGAGACTGTGTTAAGGGCCTATCCATGTATTCTGTCTCCAACATGCTTTGGAGAGGAGGTATATGGCTGCCATACAGGGTGGTGTCAGACCCCACTGTGGACCATCTGCATATCCACAAAATAACTAGCACCAGAATTACCTCCAGACCTTCACCTTGCCTGTAGTATAAATGGGACATGCTGGAGATACAGATATATAACCCAGAGACTATACTCTATATGGAACAGGCTCCCCATCCCTGTGAAGAAGAGTTCCACCCTAATGCAAATCAAGTGCAAGTTACACATTTGTACCATGGAGACAATCACACATGGTTTAGTACCAATGGCTGGAATGGACACAGATAAAGTGGAGATTGTTCATCACCCACACCCCAGCCTGTAGATGTTTCAGCACCCAAAACCCTGCTTATACTTTTCTTGGGTAATCACCCTTGTCACAGTTTAGGTATTCATGGCTAGGCTTCAAGAAGTCATTGCATTCATCCCCATATTAAACACTTAACCCATGTTTCAATGACCCAATAGTTACTTACTTTTCTGCTGACATTTTCATCTGTGATGACATTCAGTTCTGTGCTCTAACAGTGATAGTTTGATTGTACATGTGTAGGCATAGCTGTGTCCTACAGAATCCTGAAAGAGAATCGTAGACATTTCCATGGGATAGCTTTCATTGTGTGACCACAGAGCTATTTCTACAGTATTCTTGGTAATGTAACTGATGATATGAATCTAGGCTCATTATACAAGGGATTGTGCAATATCTGTAAATGAGCAGTACAAGTAGCATGCAAAAAGACAATGGATGATAGGTCATAGTGATGTAGATAGTCACCCTGTGCATCAGACACATAGCTTTAGTTCCCTGCATCCATGACAAAGATGACAAGGATGTAGCATAGGTATCATCACTTACACAGGGGGTTGTGTGGGGATGCAGAAGGCCTAGGCTAACCCAATAGGTTGACATGTGTGTGAGTGTGTGAGTCAGGAAGGGAAGCAGACAAGATGGAGCATGGAGATGTGGTGTGTGTGTCTGTGGGTGACCTGATTTTCACAGTGGTGTGAGAGTGTGTGAATGAACACAGCCAAGCTCAGTGCTAGCCCTACATGTCTGTATGTTGGACAGCTGTGAGCCGTGCATGGTAGAGCTGAAATTTCATTGTCTTTGTCCCCCAATATGCGAACTGGCTCTGCCAGAAGTTGCACTGGCACCTCCATATCCAAGGTTAGATGCTGTACTACTACTTGAGGGTGACTGCTGTCTGCTGGAAATGTGTCCTTCATGAAAATGCCCAGAACCATGAGCCCATGATCTGCCATGTCTTGGTGTGGACAGTACACTCCCGCTGGAGCACTGGATGTACTGCTACTATGGGAGCGTGATTGTACACAGCCATGTTGACTCTCAGCAGATGTAGTTGCTGACCTATGTCTATGAGGCCAAAGCTCAACTCCAACCAGATGTTCCATCACAGACACCGTGTGTTCCAAGACTGATACTGTGTAATTTGTCTGAGACCAGCGTCTTTCCATTGCATCAGTCAACCTTCCAGGGTATCAGCAACATGGTGGAGGCTATCAGACTGTGCTGCATCCATAACCCTGAGCATTATGTGTGAGTACCTTAAAGAATGTGCCTGTGCCTCCATGATGGCCCTAAACATTTGCTGAGTGACACGTGATGAGACACCTGCAACAGGTGGTGGAGGGAGAGTAGGCCTCCTACAAGCAACACCCCTATCAATCTGCCTTGGTGTGACCTTGCCACTTCCTGCAGCCTCAGTACCCACACTCTCCTGTTCAATGTCCCCACCCTCTGACTGTCCAATATCTGTGGCCACAGGGAACTGGGTATGTGTAGGCATGCTGGCTGTGTACAGTGACAATGAGGGTGGACTAGGGATGTCAACCGCTATGTAAAATTCAGTCCCTGCAACCCCCAGCTGTGCCAAACTTTGGCCACCATCATTATCAGAGTCTGAAGAGACTCTGATATCAAGTTATGAAGGGAGGAGAGACCAACTCCAATGGTCACTTGTGAAAAAAAGGGAACAGCATTACATTAATACTCTACTATGCTATGCATTACTATGTTGCAATATATGTTATGCTGTATACATTGCTGTCAGTATCACAAACTTGTCTAACCTCAAAGCTCTAATAGTAGGGTATGAGGACATTATAGAATAACCCAAATCTGTATTTACTAGCAAATAAAAGCTCTTTAAAGAAGAATTGCATGATCAATATCTAAATGATGTCCAACGTGGACATTTTGGAAAAACTCTTGCATAGCTGACACATCTGGCAATCTGTACTCTCCTGACAATACTTAGATTAGTACTAAGCTAACTGCCCTTGCAAGAGATTTTAAGCCTAGCCAATTATCCCTTGTGAGACTCAAACCTTGCACTTTGTGTTTGTAAAGCAAACACCTTAACCATTAGGCCACCCTCCCGAACCTTACTTGCCAACCTATCACTGTGGGCATAGGTATGAGTGTAAACTGTGTACAGTCAGAATCTATCTGTACAGTTGGCAGTCAGGCAGACAGTAAATCAATCCAGCCATCAGGCCTGGAAAGACAGTTTAGTATATACATTTCACTAAACATATATGTGTAACAAAACAGTGCTGTGCTTACCAGGAGCAGGACCATGGCCTCATCCAATTCCTGACATTCCTGAAAAGATTTGAGGGAGAGGTCATGTAAACAGCTCCACATGTTACATTATAACAGAGTATAAATCAAAATATCTGACATGTAGTAAATGGTCATGCCTTCGTTGAAGATTGGGCGTCGAGCTGGCACCTCAGCATTTCATAAAAATCTACTGCCAATCATTAGCGGACCGGAGTTCTGCTGTGACGACCCCTTACTGGGAAAAGCTGAAAGACAAACAAACATTGTAGTTACTATGTACACTGGTATGTTGGTCACAGTCTGGCCTGATATTCAAACTTCAGCTAACCTGTTTTCCTCCCAAAATAAAACCTGACACCCACTTAAAACTATGTACACATTGACACACTGAATGCTACAGTATTCCAATGAAGACCCTACTAATCATACCTGGATGCTCCTCTGGTGTTGAAATGGTGACACCCACATCACATACTGTGTGATGGATGCCTGGGAGCTGTCATGTGTACCTAGGCTCACCAAGAATTCCTCAGTGGCTAACAGTGTTTGTTCTGCAGCAGACCCCCCATCACTGACACCATGATCACTGGCCTCATCCCCTGCTCTTCTGTGTGCAGTATGGATCATATCGGTGGCATGGTGCCATACCTGCTCATATGTCCTGTTCTGCTGACCAACCACATTTACATTTAAGACCATGTTGGCCTACAATGCAGCCTGCTCCTCTCTGTTAGACCTCCCCCTGGACAGTAGGCTCTCATAATGCTGCCACAGGGCTTTCACAATTATATCATTCTCAGGCTCAGTGAAAGGGGCTCTTTGACACCTATACGTTATTGCTGATCTACAACAAAAAGAGAACACATCAGGATCATATACTTGGAGGTGCAGAAGGTAGAGATACAGCCATATAGGACAGCTATCAGTATTTACTGTTTGATTACAAATCTAAAATTCAAATGTGTGCCCCACCATATGTCTCAACCTCTTAGAGCAAGAAATCTGGACAAATCCATAAATAAAAGTGGGACAAAGGCCAGAAAACAGGGAGACTTTCTAAGTACCGGTGTTACAAACTAACATATTTGATGGAATAACAGGTTGTGCATGACCATGAAACATCTCCAGGGTAGAAAGTCTGCTAATCAAATATCCTTAATTATTGTCTAACTGCAATCTTTAAAGATTTGCAGCTACTTTGCCAGAAAACCAAAATGTTATGAATCATGGACCAAATATATGAGGCAAAACTCTGGACAATCTGCTAATATATGTACAGTTGAGAGGAATGTCAACAACATACATAGCTTGTGGGTACAAGTGATGGAGTAGCAATACGTCAAATATTCCTGTTTGTGTCATGACAGATACAGATGTATGATAAGACAGCCAATATATATATATATATATATATATATATATATATATATATATATATATATATATATATATACATGTATGTATATACACACACACACACACATATACATATATATATATAATTTATTTATTTTTTTACATTTGATGACCTGGCTAGTCTAACTGGATATATGTCCATTTTCAGTAGAGGCCCGGGGAGAAAAGCTCCACAAAAAAGACACGAACAAACAGAACATTAAACTTCAGTTACAGATTACTTTTCAGACAAAACAGGTGTTACATGGTAATTTAGCATTCATGATAGATAAAAGTAGAACAAAATAGAACCCCCCCCCCTTTTTTTAACCAAACAATAGTAGAAGAAAAAAGTATTCAGAAGGATGTGGGAGATTCCCAAATCAAAGTTATAAGTAAGGCACAGGAGAACAGGCTAGTTATAAACAAGATTGGGAGAGTTAGTTAAGGGCAGTAACTCATCAATCAGGCAGTGATACGTCAATACAGTCTTTCCTGGGTACAATAAGTCCAACTAATAAGGTAGTGGTCTTAAAGTGGCTAAAATGTGAGTAGTAAATTCGTGCTATAACCTAGGATAACAGGAAGAGAAAATCTTAGTCAGGCTTAGTACAAGGACATAGCCAGTGGGTTGTAAGGTATAATTTGAATTTCTTTTGAATAGTGTAGTTGAAGAAAGAGATGTGAGTTCACCAGGAAGTAGATTCTAGCTTTTTCTTACAGTGTTAAGAGAAAAGGGAATCTCCTGCTTTATTTTTGGGTTTTTGTCTAGATATCAGTAGTTTATTTGCTGAGCATAGGTTTGTAAGACTTTTACATGGGCTGATTAGACTTGTGAGAATTGGTGTGTTACCTGGATGATAAAGGGTTTTATGGGTAATAATCAGTTGGTGGAATAGAATTTGATGTTGCAGTTCCAGCCAACCCAGTTGTTTCAGGTTTTGGCAGTGATGGGTTCTGAAAGGGGAGCCGGTATCAAATCTGGCAATATTATTGTAGGAGATTGCCAGCTTGTTGAGGCTGCTTCTAGATAGATTTGTATATATAGGAGAGGCATAAAAGAGAGTTGAGATAAGGTGGATGTGGGCAATAGTAGTTCTAGCTATGGGAGTAAGGAAGGGTTTAATTTTATAGATGGAGCCTAGTTTTTGGTTAACTGATTTTATTGTGGTGTTGATATGAGTATCATAGTTAAGGTTGTGGTCGATAGTTACTCCTAAGAGTTTGTGGTAGTGTCAAGAGATATAACTGTTCCATTTTTAGATCTGATAATGAAGTCAATTGGGGCGGACTTTTGTGTAGGAGTAAACAGCAATAGTTTAGTCTTTTTAGGGTTTAGGAGGAGAAAACGCTGTAAAAAACATTCTTCTACTAGCTCAAAGACGTTTTGGGTGAGGGACTGTAGTTCAGATGGCCCTTAGCTGAGGATATTAATGTGGAGTCATCTGCGTATTGTATGGATGTAGCTTGGGGGATACTAATAGATAGATCATTTATAAAGATGGAGAATAGAAGAGGGCCCAAAATAAAACCTTGGGGTATACCAAGGGTGACAGGAAGGTGGGAGGATAGAGTGTTATCCCAAAGCACAGCATGTTGCCTGTTATCTAAGTAGGACTTGAACCACTGTAGTGTATCAAGTGAGAGGGACTTAAGAAAATTCAACAGTAGCTGATGGTTAACCATGTCAAATGCTTTTGAAAGATCAATAAAGATTGCAGAGGACAGGGTGTTATTGTTACGGTTTTTGTTAATGTGGTCAGAAAATGATAGGAGGGCAGTAGTGGTGCTATGGAACGGTCTAAAGCCATGCTAAGAGCTAGCTAATAGGCTATTTTGGAGAAGGTGGTCTAACAGTTGATGGTGGATACATTTTTCCATGATTTTAGCTATGGGAGAGAGTAGTGCAATTGGGCAAGTTAGAAAGTTCTGTTGAGTTGCCACCTTTGTGGATCTACTGTTTATTGAAAAAAACACTTTTTTGAAAAACAGAAAGCTGAACCCACTTTAGAGAAAGTGCGCTTAAACGAAAGTACAGTTTTAAGAAAACCAATTCACTGAATCGGAAAAAAGAAACCAAAAACACACTAAAAACACATTTGTGCAGGGGGCAAGCTCACCTGCACCCCCCACACCCCTGCTACTTATATATGCTAACTCCAAGATTGCACTACAATGGGGAATAGGATATATTTCCTTATCCCCACTGTACCGTGCTTCAGAGAATCAGTGTTCACGAAAGTGCACCTTTGTTTAAGTGCACTTTTACTAAAGTGGGTTTGGCTTTCTGTTTTTCGAAAAAGCTTTTTTTCGAAAAACAGAAGTAGAGCTCTCTCTCTCTCTCTCTCTCTATATATATATATATATATATATATACATATAGATATATATATATATATATATATATATATATATATATATATATATATATATATGTCTTGTGCTGACAAGTTCATACAAAATAACTCTCATACACAATGGTTCCCCTAGCTATGGGTTTTCCTTTTTAAGGTGTACCTCATTAGCAGGAGATTGCCTCTGAACCAGTCTGTAGTTGAGTAATGCTAACTGAACCATACACAGCTGATTTGCAGTGTAATCAGGCAATCCCCTGCAATTAGTGAAGAAGATATGAGGCCTCAGTGTAGAATCCTTCACCTTTCCTCATAAGATGGGGTGGAAATGCTGGTTAGAAATATTACATCATCACAGGGTACATTTATGTGTGGGCTACAGGCTGCAGCTGCTGCTGCTGCAGGCAGTAAGCAGAGTGAGCAAGGTTGCAGAATGTGGACGACAACAGCAGTTATGAGTAAAGGTGTGACCACTGGCAGCTGTGGTATACAGCCAAAGCTTGATTGAGGGAACCCATCCCAGAGGATATTGAGGTATGTGTTTAAGGTAAGTATGTTAGCTGAAAGTATCATTAACAGAGTAATAGGCAACATGTGTGTTGCGTCCTTGAACAACATAGGGGATAAATATACCATTTTGTCAATGATGTGGGCAACTGCTAGGCCATGTGTTACATTATGGTAGTCATTTAGAACGTGCGTGTTGGCCGGCCTTGCTGCTAACAGGACCTCCATACGTGTTTGTTAGTTGTGCAGCTGTGCTAATCTGTAATATCATTATGAAATGATTGTGTGTTGCATTATGATATTAGTGGACCTCCTTTGCATTACCTAAGTTAAAATCCTCTGTGAATGCATATTAATGCATGACCTGACACTCTATGCACGTTATAGTGTTGTTATAGGGATATGTCAACTGTGTTCCTGTCTGCAGGCCTTTGATGGCCATCATTGAACAACAGACATTCCATCTGAAATGCATTCGGTGGATAAATAGTGTATGACTCAGTTATTCATTGAAAAATGAAGCATTTATCATTTATTCTTTATGTATTATTTTTATTATAGTTATGTATTATTTAATCATTATCATTGATAAATGCTGCACACCACTGGATTTGAATCCAGGACCATGTGTGGCAAAAATTACTGTTGACAAAGCATTTAACAGACTGAGCTACTGAATCACTGTTACAGCAGCTCTGTTTATCAAGATATAAGTGCACATATACAGGCTGTGACATACCTTAAATAAATTCATTATTATGTGCATGGCTTTATAGGGATGTATTCTGCCATTAATGTTGTAGCAGGTGTATTTCTAAATGTTGCTGGCAAAAGTGCACATTTACCTGCAATTGCAGACCTCACTTACATCCATTACTCTGTGTCTGGCTTTCTAGTGGTATAGTCCTGTACCATACCAGACTCCAAGGTAAAAAAATATTTAAAGAAAAGGAAAATGGGGAGATAGGACAGTAGTGAAATGGGGTGTAAGCAGGGGAAAAACATAGTAAAAGGAAGGTAGGGATTCTTAGGTTTGTACTAGGCTAACTGCCCTTGCAAGCCATTTTAAGCCTACCCAATTATCCCTTGTGAGACTCAAACCCTGCACTTTGGGTTTGTAAGTCAAACACCTTAACCATTAGGCCACCCTCCTAACCCCTATGTGTAGGGGATGTGCAGGAAGGGTGTAGTAAAGGCATCACCAGGCTTGTAGCCCAGACATGCTGGGCCCCGGTGCCATGGCCGGAGGAGCCAAGGTAGGTGGATCACCTGGAACTGGCCTAACTTGTTGATCTGTAGCAAATTAGATATAAACATAAGTTAAGATTAGTCATAACAAAGCCAATGTTAGTATTAACATAATGGAACATAATATTGATTAATCCAAATACATATTAAGTTATAATATGTGGAACACAACATTAAGCAACATAACAGAAAATATGTTAACACCAAGCCTATATGAAATAACTCGTAAGGCCAACATAACAGTTAGTTTTACAGAATATATTAATATCAAATCATAATACTAAATAACCTTAATAAATTAAAGAAGGTAAGGTGTGAGGAGGGAGAGAAAAACATACCTTTAGTGAACTTGCAGATGATATTAGTAACATGGACTACTAATACATACTTCTACCGGTGTGCAGTGTCAGTTGTGAGTACAGTGACTCCGATTATTCTATAGATGATGTTGCACGTGCATACCTCTCAAGCTGTTAGCATGGGTCAGTATGGGCCAAGCACTAACAGAGGCAAGCACACAACTACATGGAACTGTTTCACATACTGTGCCCATACATTATTACCAAGGTGTTCTGTAAATGGATTTGCAAATACATTGTATTGCAGGTAAATCATTTATCTGCTAATCAGGGACCACACAGACTGGACAGTTGTCATTACATTATGAAAAATCATGACAGTTGAGTGGTATGTTTGTGTACATTAAGTAGACTAGACAGCCACTCATGATTTAGTTGGCATGGGAATAGAAACCAAAAGGTGTGACTCCAGGGGACATGTGCATTTAATGCAACAATTGAGTGCAGTCAGATTAGAACACATATGCAATGAATATAGCATTGCGTAGACTTGTACAACTGTGTTTCAATAGAGCTTAGCAACACGCAAACAGAAATATCCATTGACCATGTTTAAGCAGTGATTAGTGTCACGCAGCTTTTCCAAATGTAACAATTTTGTTTTTGAATTAAACTGCTGTTTAGGTCACCTCACATATTTTCACAGCAATAAATGTAAAAAAGTATGATTGCTCAGGACTCGAACCCAGGACATACTACACTTTAGGCTATGACTCCACTTATGTTGCTACTTGGATAGTAAGAAAGTCAGTATACCTTCACATATACTACTAAGCTACCTGTTAGCATTGCTTAGCACCACATTGCAACTCGCGAACGGCCATTTAAAAAAGAAATAAAATTAAAAAAAAAAAGTAGACAAAAATAAATAATTAATTACAGCTGGTTTCTATTTTTAGATGTCTGGCACAAGTCAGCTGTGTATGTGTAAGTGCAGCTCTGCACTACTGCGCTCCGCACCGCACCACCCAAATGGGCATTAAAAACATAAAAATGTAAAATTCACACATATTTCTACACTAGCAGGGTACATTACAAGGATCCTTATCCTGTGCATAACATCTGTCCAGGAATTTCCTGGAAAATGCACAACTATGGGACAGCCTCTACACTACTGCCTACATGGATTCAATATACATGTTACTATGACTGTGGCCATGTACACCAGTACATTCCACCCTGGGGATGATTTAATAAATATGATTATTAAAAAAAATTAAAACCGTACTATAGCTATTTAAAGAAAATTGCAAATAAAAATGTATCAAAAATTGTAAAGGAAAAGGACAAAGCCTATCAGTGATTTTCCCAGTTGACATAAAGCTTTGGGCAGCATTAAAATACAGGCCTTTCAATAAGACAGTAACAGTGTTTGATGAAGAACTAGGCCTAGATTATGAGTGTGACTATAGCGAAGGCTGGCTTCATCAGTTCAAGCATTATCATGGTTTAGAGTTTCAAGCAGTGTGTGTGGTGAAAAAAGTTCCGCAGACAAAGAAGCAGCAGCACCTGAGTCTGATGATGAGTTTCCTGACTTAGTTTTCAATGAACAATTAAGCCCCAAACAGGTATATAATGGTGATGAGACTGCTTTGTATTGTTGATGTACACCAAGGAGAACACTAACAACAGCTGATGCAGAATCGCCAACAGGTTTTAAGGCATCTAAAGATGGTGTGACTGTGCTTGGCTGCTCTAATGCTGCAGGAACCCACAGGTGTAAGTTACTGGTCAATGGCAGAAGTTTACATGCCAGGATGTTCAAAGGTATAAGGCAATTTACTGTAATTTACCATGCTAACAAAGAAAGAATGGATTACAACTAGCATCACATCTGGACCTCAATTGTAAGATAATGCTTATTTTCGAATGCTCAACACACCCAAAAGCATAACCGATGGTAAAAAATGTTTTAGGTATCTACCTGCCACCTAACTGTACATCATTAATTCAAACCTTGGACAATGGCATATTATATTCCTTCAAGTAGAAGTATCATTCTCTATTCATGAGGCACCTACTGAGTGCAGTTAATGCTGATAAACAAATCCAGGAATTTCTAACGGAATTATGCTTGGCAGCCTGTGGAGTTATCCACATTGAAGAATGGTTGGCATAAATTATGGCCAGATTTCATGTTTGTGTCTGCACCTAGTGAGGAGACTGAAAACAACATCAGGCTTTAGGTTTTTCAAGGAAAAATAGAAGATTCATGAACTGCTTTCTTTTACTCAAGAGCTAACTAATCCTGTTGCCAAGGATCTTGAATTGAGATTGGATGATGACATTGTCGAAGACTGGATGAATGTAGATGAGGATGAGCACACTGTATATCGTTATACTGACTGACATTGTGCAGATGGTTGTACAGCCAGATAATGAAGATAGTAGAGGAGAAAGCAGTGATGAAGAGGAGGAAGTTGTAGAACAGAGACTTTCTTTTGACAGGTGAATTACTGAAAGGATTAGAGTAACAACGTTTTATTACTGAACAAGAAATAATGAGTATTTATATGCTGCAGGATAAGCTAATCAGGGAGAGACCAAAATATATGCAATAGCTAACCTTGCAAGATATGTTAAAAAATTGCTAGAAAACGAGCAACAGGGAGGGAAACAATTCAAAATCCAGAGCTAAAACTTCTGCTCATGCAAATGCACCCTTTATTTACTGAACTGTACACATATTACCTGTGCCTGTACAGTATATTACTTCATTAAAATTTCACTTTTTCATCAAATGTTTCTATTTTCTGTATTATCCATCTTGTACTGATTTATGTGATATTTAAAAGGTATGATATGGTATTTAGCTATGGTTTAGAGGTGATCCATCTGCGATTCAGCACTTTTCACTGATCCGGCATTCCTCAGGTTCCAGTGGTGCTGGATTAGTGAATGTCTACCTGTACTAGTTCTTGTTCTGTTTCTGCTCTTTGAATACATTTGGAGGCATACTGCATTATTCTCCAAAGACCTGCAGCAGGATATTTTTAATAATGCTGAACTACATGGCATTATGGAAAACAATTACATTGTGGGGATACCATAGCACTGCCTGACATACATTTAGCAGCAGTGGGGAAGGAGCCAAGTGAGGAGTCAATGGTGGAGCAGATTGTGGAAGGATCTCATGTGAGGCAGGGTAGGTGTAATATGTCTTTGCACTGGCAAAGACGTGTCACTTGGTTCACAAATATAGTCTTTCAAAAGAAAACACTGACTAAAACTGATATACCCAGTAACATTGGACAGTGCATTGGCTGACAGTACTATACATCAGACATTGACATTGCAGAAGGTTCATCAGGGAATAGTCAGCATCACTTGTACAGGTGAGAATGGGGCACTATGGCAGCAAAGGCAGCTTATGTTCAGTGATCATGGGTGGTAGATGTGATACTCATGCACATGGCTACAAGGATAGAGTCAGGGATCATATCCATGAGTGATGGGGTGAGGCTTCCATGATGGCTGGCTAGGTGTATTATGTAGCCCTGCAGTGCCATGACTGAAAGCATCCTGTTCAAGGAATGGCATGTCATGTTGAGAACATGTACAGGAACCTCACTGTGGTCCTCAATGGCATTTCAGTAGAATGGTGGCATGCATAATCCCATGAATGGGCATGGGTAGGCTTCACTCACAATAGAGAAAAAGGGGATCATGATGGCATTGATCTGTGGGATTCTAAGTGAATTACCCAGAGGACTGTGTCCATGACAGAGATACAAGTGCATTGGCCATGTTCATGAGACCATTCACAGCTAGTGGTGGAGACAGCCATTGAGAGTGTGGAATGTCATACAGTCATGAAAACAGTGCGTGGTATCTGCATAAACCAACATATTTTCCTAGCATGATGACAGCAATTGATTGCCTGCATTGTACATGGATGCTGCATTGACTGCCAAACTGAGACAGAAAGCCCTCAACAGGCATGTCTGCTTCTGGCTGTCTATGATATGTCACTCTGCATGTGTTGCAGAATGTCCTACAGTTCCTCAGCCGGCCACAAAGTTCACTTAACATCTGTGACATAGTGAGTACTGGCCATCTGTGCTTTGATCACTTACTTGCTTAACTGTTGATTGATGCCAAAGGTGGCACCCAGATCTAGGAAACTCTTGGAGTGATGGTGGTGATGGCCACATATCTGTCTGTCTCTCTTATGCTGGGTATACACACTTCAGAAGTAGTGTGGCTCACTGAGGCCACCCGTGGGTATATCACGTGTGTCACAGGGGTGGGGCTGACATGGGCAGGGTGACCTTAGATGAATAGCTATAATGTAGGAAGTTCATGCTGCCACTCCTTAGTCATATCAGTAGTGTGTGATGTGAGTGTGCCAATCAGTTTTGGCATTGCTGACAGTGCCAGTGTACCACTGGGCTGTGCCATGTGCATGGCACAACTATCACCCTGCCACCAGTGACCTGATGACATCAAGAATGTTTTGATTTATTTTGCTGGATTATCTATCAGTGGAAACTGTGGATGCATTTAGGTAACATACCTGTGGCAATGTTAGACCATATTTGTGATTCTAACCATCATGTGTCACACTGGCATCTCCATTTCAATCATACACATAACCTGGGGGTGCATATGTATCTTGTGGCGTCTGTTATCACTGTTGCAGTCTAAAAGTCCATGGATGACTTAAATGCATATGTGTTTGTCTGAGTAAATCATTAACAGATGAAATTCTCTAATCTATAGAAATAGCATGTACTACTACTACTTATCTGGTGCACCACCTACTGACATTCAAGCAGTTGTCATCAGACCAATTCCCACAGCCACTTCCAGGTGTAAGGGTTCCTATACTCTTCCTTGTAAGGGATAATAGGAATGTCTCTATCTCTGTGTTGGTGGTCTAGCTCCGGTGGTCGGCCTGTCTCTACAGATTTCTCTGGAGATTTCTTGTGCCAAAGTCCTGACATGCAGTAACATATGAGTGGTCCTGCAATACACTTCAGCTGTTTCTTGTTGTTGACTGCCTACTGTGATGGCCTTCACCAGTCTGCCAAACCCAAGCCCAAAAGGTCTTGTCAGCTTTACTATTCTCAGTGATATGCATAGCATATGAGCATAGTGCTTGTAGTAGCATCGCCATCTCCTGTCTGATGAAAATTTCCATCCATCATCATTCCTTCAGTCTCATGATAAGATGTGTACAGCTGCGAGTTATACATGTAAAGTATCAGTGAGTGCATACGTGATTGCTCATGCAAGATGACAATTGCTTCTGTATTGTCCCCAGCATGGACCTGTACATAGATATAATGTAATCGTTCTGACACTGTGACATAGTGAGACAATTGTGGGCATGTTAACCAGGCTATTTTTCCATCAGATGTGCAGACAGAACAGTCTGTGATTGGAGTGCTGAAGGCCATTGATGTAACGTAACTGATCTGACACTGTGCCATAGTGTGACAATTGTGGGCTTGTTAGCCAGGCTACCTGTCCATCAGATGTGCAGATAGATCAGTCTGTGATTGGAGTACTGAAGGCCAAATATCCCTTGTAGCGTTTCATGCTGTCCATGTGCATATGACACAGAGCTACATTACCTACACAAGCAAGCAAATGACTAATCCTAATCTTGTTTCTTGTGCCCCATCAGAATAAGCCCCCACCAGTGGGACAACAACTTGTGCCTGTCCCCTGTGACACATCAAGTTGAGCCCCCTCCCCTACCCAACATAACAACAGCCTGTCTTGCCCTGTACTCTTATAGGTTGAACCCCTCCTGCCTATGAGTCTCCTGTTATGCCTTGATAAATCCCACTATTTTATGATGGCGTCTGTTGCTTCCATGTACCTGGTGGTGGTGATTGCAGTTTACTACCAGTTGTCCTGTCTGTTGTTAAATTACCTATATAACAGTACACTCTGATATTTACCATGTTATGATTCCCCTACAATGCTTGCTGCAATGTGGTCTCCTAAAAATGGTGGAGACATTTTTTATTGTTTCAAAACAAGGCTCATACTGTGGCTATTATGCTAATGAGACCATTTAGCACGGTCATTTCTGAATCATGTCATCAGTGCATTGTGTTATCATGCCTTAGCTGTACTACAGGCCCCCATCCTGCTCAGTCACTGGCTGGAAGACCATGTAGATTGTGTGTATGAGTGAAGAGTAACTGTGCTAAAGTCACTTTGGTGGGTGGAAGCTGTCTCCACTCAAGACTGGAACAGACAGTCAGAAGGAGAAGGTTAACACTTGCACCACACCTCCAGCTGCACACAGACCTACTAAAACAGCACTGGCAAAAAATACACATAAATATACAAAATCATACTTGGAGGCTCTAAATAAAAACCTGCAAAAGCATCAGACCTCCAAAGCAGACACCCAAACAACCTGCACCTCCCGTCACAAACCAGACAACACATAAAACACAAAATCAGTGGAAAGATTATCGATAGAAACTGGAAGTTGTTACAAGTTGATAGTAACATCTGTCGCTTATTTAAATCACCACCAATTTTCACATACAAAAACAGGCAGAATGTTAAGATGATGTTGGAAAGAAGTTGTATGAGTAGGGGTGTACCTACGACTAGAAAATGTCACCAATGTGCATATTGTTCCTATATTAATGTGAATAAGGACAATGGAGTTTTGAACATTATTAATCTTTGGGACACAGTAAAATGTTTAAACTGTAGAGCAGAAAAAAATATTTATCTTGCTACTTGTTGCACATGCAGTGCATTTTATACAGGCAAGACTAAGAATAGTTTGAAACAACAAATATATCAGCATGTATACAGCATAAGAAAGGGGGACAATAGAAGTGCATTAGCAAGGCATGCTGCGTGTTGTTAAAACTACAACAAGTTTGTTTTTTTGATACTTGAACAAATTATAACACCATTTTCAGGAGACTGGGAGTATTTTTTATTGCACGGGGAAATGTTGTGGCAGATTAGGATAGATGCAACTAACCCACCAGGGTTAAATGAACACATTTCAATTTCAAGTGAGTTGAAAAGACGTTCACTTACATTTTAAAGTACATGAAGCATCTATTATATTCAGTACTATGGCTGTAACATCTAGTTATTGTTGCTTAATTTCTGGTTGCTAGGTTTAATTGGTTTTATTGAAGGTTTCAAATGGGTGTGTCTTTGTATTGTATTTAAAAGTTTTTACTTCACTATTTGTCTTGGTTCTGGGGATGTCTTAATGTAGACAAAAGCGCTTAACCAAGTGGATTTGTTACTTTCAAGATTTTTAGATTAAAACTGTGTTTTAGCCTTCTGACTGGCTTTGTCATATGTCCTATGCAGCCGGACTGAAAAAACTCCGGCTGTACTCAGTGGCATATCGCTTACTCAGAGGTGATCTCTGCCTGAGCCATGTCCAACTCAGAATTGATGGACATGCTCCACCTAAAGAAATCCAAGTCACTGTGAGCTATGCACTCTAGTGAGCTAAACCTCACCACAACAATAAATAGAACATGCTGGAGGGATAGTTTCCTGTCACAGAGACTCCCCATGCTTTGGAACAAAATTCCAAACTACATTTGACAGAGCCCCTCACTAACACTCTTCAAGAGAAACCTTGGCGAGTGGATGGTTAACAGAAAATACACCCCTGGGATCACTTCATTGGCTCTGCTTGACAGAGGATCACTTAATTAATCAATGGGGTGGCGAAAGCCGACACACTCTGGCTAGGCTTATGAATGCCCTTGGGCAGATAGCCTAGTACCTACCTATGAACCTATGTATCATGTTTCTGACAGTATGCTTAATGCTACTGTGAAAAGCTAGCAGACTCCCTGATGCATGTCATGTGGCTGTCGCATATTGTGATGTGCTCTGGCTACCTTTTTTTTTTTCTCCTGACACTGACCTAGTTAGTGAAGATGGTCTCAATAGGTGCAGAATCTGGAAGGGCTCCTACCTGGTTCAGAAGGGAGTGCAAAGCCTTTCTTCACTTGCTGCCGAGGGGCTATTGGGATCACCTGCTCTGAGAAATTTCTGGGCCCTTTTACAAAGCACATACCCAGCACCAGCTTGGCAGAGCAATGACTGATGCCATGGGACTGGCATTACTTGCTCTGTTGTGTTAAAATGCCAGTTGCAGTTGTGTTTCCTTATCTGTCTCTCTCTCTCTCTCTCTTTTTGCTTTGTTTGGCTTTTCAACCATTTATTGTTTTTTCCTTCAGGATCAGGAATGGGACAGGCTGAAGTGAGGTGGCAGTCACCCTTCTATGCATCAGCCACTGCACAAACAGCTGTGTCCGACACATTCCCCCTGATGGTCTCTCAGCCCAGTGATGAATAGGTGATGTGAGGCTTCACTGTCGTTCTCTGTTGCCACATCTTGGGAGGGAGAAATGAAGGCTCATTATCTGAGAGTAGTATAGAGGGGTTCTCCAGGGTTACCAGGCATGAAATGCAGTGGCTGGTGAAGGTTCAGGTGGATTGGTGGCTAGAGGCTTGCAGTGGCACCCAGAGCACCTCATTGTATGCTTATAGAGTTCATAGCAAAGTGACCCTGACCATCAGGCAACTAGAGCTCGAACTTATACAGTTTCCCAAGATTTTCCTACCCTCTCACTATTCCCCAGCATTGTGCTCTCCATCTTTTGTGTCACTCTTCATTTCCCATTTGTTACCCAATCCTCCATGTCACCATTTATTCTCGATTGTTGACTCCACTTATGTGTCTCTGTCTCAGCAGGTTCTGTCTGACCTTGCTTCCTTCCATATACTCTGATTCCTACTAGTCCTTTCCCTTTGCTACCTTCCCCATCACCTTCTTTAACAAAACAAAAAAAGAAATGGGCACCTTTATCAAAAAAGTATACACTTCATCCCCTGACAACATTCTTTCTTTCCTGATATACTCCTGTATGCTTGTTTGCTTGCTCTCCCCATTTCTGATTGTTCTGTCTGCTGATTTCCTTCCCATTTCATGATACAGTGAGTTGACACTGTTCTGTGCTGCCCCAGTTTGGGCTTCCTGCTATGTCTGTGGAGCAGACCTGAGTGTTTTGCACATAGCATAGGGCATGCTGTCAACATGCTGCTTTTGCTAGTCACATGATCACTAATAGAGCGGTCATTAATTTGCTCAATTATTATTATCACAGCTGTGAAAATTTATTCTACAGCACTCTCTCTCTCTGACAGGGCTGTATTCTGCCAGTACTCATCCATGCCTAATCTGCATTGGGCCATTTTGCAATCCCATGCTAACTTCACTATGTTATTTAGATTTGCTTAGTATATGTTATGCTTATTTCCAAATACCCCCAATGAGTGTCAAAATTAGATGAAAATTTTCTTCACTTATTCACAAAGTGGCAACCTAGCACTTGTCACTGTCATTTCTTTATAATTCCCAATTTTGTCAGGTTTTCATATTAAAGATTGCTGCACATATAATACGGGTTAAGATACACGCCTATTACATGTTTTTTATTGTGCACATCATACCAGTCTGGACCAAGTGCAGTTAGCATATCAGAGATTTTGCACACTACTAAACAAATAGCGAAACTATAATGATGGTGTACCACTGCCACATCATGTCATTTTAGACCACCAGCACTCTGGATGGTGAATATCCTGTTGCTAAAACTTCTTTAGGTTGGCATTGTTGTTGCCTACCAGGCAGCCATCATCATTTATCTTTCTTGCATTGCCTAACATTGTATGTTTACTTTGGCAGCTATGTTTCACACCTGCTGTATCTAAATAGAATTTGACAGTTGTAAAGAAGAATAAAGTTTGTTGCCCTGTTATAAAGAATGGACCACAGTAACACCTGGCCTTTTGTTCATAGTTTGCTTAAAGGCTGACGGAGCACAATGGCTAGACTGAATGCTGATTTATATGGAGGAGGTTATTCTGTGATGGAAAGAAACTTAAGACATTGTAAACATTATTTTTAAATACTGTTTAAGAAAATAGTCTAGCTTGTCAATCTTAAGGAATATTAATCTTTGCATTCTGTTGAGGATAACAAGGGCATATTATGGTAATACCTCTGCCATTCATTGTTCATTGTTTTATGAAAGGCTGATTGAGCATAGCAGTGTTACCTTCATTTATGTGGGTGGGGTATATGTAATATAAAGTAAAGAAACACACACACACACACACACACACACACACACACACACACACACACACACACACACACACACACACACACACACACACCTTGAATAGTAAAGAAATATTTGCCTGACCGTGTTAAATGTAGATGATATAGTTTACTATTACTTATTTTACTTTATTGTTATTACCATTTCTTCTTTTACTATTGCTAGTATTAGGTTACCTTGGAAAATATAGTCAAAAGGAAACAAGCCGAGTACAAAAGTCACACAACTAATCAAACACATCTTAAATGTTACTCTCAAGGTAAGTTATAGGTCAGAACTGATGAGAACAATTAAAAATAATAAATAAAATCCATTTGTTTCTTCGTCATGTCTAAAGAATGAAAATCCTGTTTTAGTACAGCTGTGATGCACTTTTATGAAATTTAACAAAGCTTAAGTGCACAGTTTTTTCTCAAACCTACTTTTTTAGTAATAAAAAACAGTGTGTGCATATTTATATGTATTCATATGATTATAAATGAGCTGAAATTTATTTTTGTGCATCTCTCAACACCCACAGATACAAATATATACCTGTATCTATGAAATCATACCCCGATACTAATTTTTCTTCACCTATTGCAGACCACCAACTGAATGACCTCATACCTGAAAAACTGTACTGATCATTTCGCCACTAAGAATAACCCATATCAAGAGTTCCCCTTAGTAAGAGACCACACATATTCTTCACAAAAAATAAAATAAAAATGATACGTAAATAAATGTTTTTACATGGGGGCAACTCCCTTTGGGGGGATTTGCTGTTCATACCCCTACTACGAATGAGTGCTAAATCCAATTTCACTAAAACATATGAATATAATAATAACAGGTGGTAACATACACTGCCAGCTTTTTCTTCTTCTCCATGCTAGTATAGTGTTCAGTTAAGCCAGTTATCTCATTACAGCCAAGTTTGCCTCCAGGCGTTTCTGCAGATGTTCTTTGTGTTTCACTGTTGCAGTCATTACATTTGGGTTATCTGCTTGCAGTAGCCCTCAGTCAGCCTGATTAACAAAGTCTTGGGTCCTACTTCGGTTGCTGTCCCTTCTTCTATGACGTCAGGTCATCAGGTGTATAAAACATGCAGCTGACGCCATTACATCCATCTTTCTTGCCGTGCGGTGCCCGAAGCAAAAGCAGTTTGCAAGTGGCAGTTGGCCGACTCCTGAAATTTTCGTTTTCGAGTTTCAGAACTGAAGTCTTCAACTAAAGCTAAGTACCCCATTGGGGAAACTTTTTCTTGCTCCTTACCGATGTCAGCAAAAGTTATTAATTGCATTACTTGTGGAAAGCAAATACCTCACAAAGATTTTCATTTGTACTGTATTCCTTGCCTAGGCCCTGACCACGATGTACTTTGCATTGGCTTTGTGCCTTATTTAATTAGCCCACTATCCATCGTCAGTATATTTTTGCCTCTAAATATTTCAGTTCTCAGTTCAATTATCCAGAAATGTCATCGGTTAACCATCCGACTATCTGTATTCCAAAAAAACGCAAAGATAAAGACAGAGACAGGCCGCCTAGGTCCAAAGCTGCCGACAACGCTTCTCCTAAGCCAGTTGCTAGTTCGCCAGTACTCAGTGAAGCGCTTTCGCAGCCCCTGATACCCGCTACTTCTGATTCTCAGGCCTCTACTGAGACCAATTAGGAGTCCGATATGCCGCGAGATGCTTCAACTGTGGAACCTGCGGATGTCTCTACCTTGGATGGGTGAGGGTCCAGAGCCGCTGTGCAGGCACCGGCTTTTGAGGGTGTATTCAGGCCTACGGACTTGCATATTAAACTGACGCCTCCTTCTTCATTAAGGCCTAAACCTCGAACCATGCCTAATAAACTGATGACCAGGCTGCATGCTCAGGCCTCTATGCCTAAAAAACAAATGATAAGAATGGCTGAAGATCTTATAACCCTAATCAGGGGAAGTCAACCGCCCCCTTCTAAGAGACCTAGGACTATAGTTGTTTATGAATCTTCTGACCAGGATTCTGATTTTTTCTGATTCTTCTGATGATCTAGATTTACCCTTATCTACTTATGAGGATTCTGATGCAGAGGACTCTATTCCCTCTGTTTCCCCTCCAGAGAATTTTTCTTTTGGTGATTTTTCTGATTCAAAAAAGAGGCTTAGGGATTTCTTATTCCTGTCTCAGCATAGGCCTTTAGCTATACCTGCTGTACTAGACATTGTTGATGATGCCTTTTCGGAATCCAGTTTGGCCCCTGATTCTTTGCTTCCTGCTCCCAGAAAACCTGACAAATATTACAGGGTTCCTGATTCACACAAGTTCCTTTTTAAAAATCCTATTGCGGATCCAGAGACTATTTCACAGGGACCCAAGGGCATTAAGGCTTCTACTGCTAAAAATCGTACCCCTTCTGATAGAGACTCCAGAGCACTGGATAGATGGGGTAAGAAGGTTTACACTTCAGCAACCTTGGCCATTAAGGCTTTAAACTGCCAGTTTCATATGCTAATGTATCAACAACATGTTATTGGATTGCTTAAACAGAAAATGATGTTGATTCCTGACTGTGCTGAGAACAAAGAATTACAGGATTTAATGCATTCTGCAGAACAGGTTGGAAAACATACTTTGCAATGTGGATTTGATTCATTAGAGGCCTTGTGCAGGACTGCTGTTACTGGGTCTGTGCTCAGAAGGCATGCTTGGCTTAAGGAGCAATCTTTGCCTGATCATGTTAAAGCTAAACTGTTGGATTGTCCCTTAAATAAGGACCACCTGTTTGGCAACAAAGCTAAGAAAGTTCTAAAAAATATGGAAGATAAAGTTAAATCTATGCAAACTGTTAAAGATTTCTACAAGTTCAGCCTCCAAGATTTAGTATGCATTGGCCCTCTAAGAACTGGAAACTTTCCCTTCTAGGTCTTCTCAATCCAAACCCAGACACAGCAAAAACCCCAGGTTTCAGTCCCAAGGGACGCACAAGACAAAGCAGTGGGGGGGTTTCCGCATCCAAATCTGGGAGCAGTAAGATTCTCCCTATGGAAAACTGTCGCAATGACTTTCTTTTCAAACTTCCAATCACTTCCCAACTGAATGCTCTTTTAGGTGGAAAGATTGGTCTGCAGGCAAAAAACTGGGAATTCATTACCCAGGACAAATGGGTTTTAAATATAGTGTCCCAAGGATACAGAGTTCACTTCCACATGTTACCAACACCAAGCGGGTGTCCAGATCTACCCCCAAATCAGTGGGCAGAGGCCCAACATCAAGTACTCTCCCTCTTAAGCATGAGGTCTATTAAGTTGGTACCAGAAGAGGAAAAGGGACAAGGTTTCTATTCAAGACTTTTCCTGGTATCCAGAAAAGACAATTCTTGGCATCCTATCCTGGACCTTTCTACTCTAAACACCTTTCTGGTGATTCCAAAATTCAAGATGCTGACTCTTCACCAGCTGCTTCCTATGCTAGGCAAACATGCCTGTTTGGCAACACTAGACTTAAAAGAAGCATACATGCACATTCCAATCAGGGAATCTTGCAGAAGATACCTATGCTTCAAAGCAGGCTGCATGCACTATCAGTTCTCTGCACTGTCCTTTGGCTTATCTACTGAGCCCAGGGTATTCACAAAGTGCCTATCTCCAGTCACTGCATTTTGCAGGCAAAGAAATATTCAAATATACCCATACCTGGACGATTGTCTAATTCAGGCAGAAAGCCATGGCATACTTTTGAATCATCTGGCTTTTGTTCAAAGGGTGCTGACTTGTCTGGGGTACACTATAAACGAAAAGAAATCACACCTGATACCCTGTCAGCAAATTATATTCCTGGGAGCAAGCTTGAATACAACTTCCCAGATGGCTTTCCTCACGCCAGAGAAACAGATTCATTTGACAACCTACTTCAAACAAGTGGCCACAAAAACCCAGCTATCTGCAAGGCAAATACTGCAAGCCTTGGGGTTTATGGCCTCCTGCATTCTTCTAATTCCATATGCAAGGCTGCATATGTGGAACTACAATGGTATCTCAAAAGCCTATGGTGCCAACATTCTTAGGATCTAGAAGCAATGATTCCTATCATACCTTACCTATGCCTAGAGTTCCTTTGGTGGGCAGAGGCCTGCCACCAAAACAAGGGTCTACCCATTCACACTACCCCCGGACGGACGACACCACTGTCATGTGGTACATAAACAAGCAGGGGGGTACACATTCTTACCCCCTCTGCAGACCAGCTATGGCATTATGGAACACAGCCGTGAGCTACCAAGTGAATCTACAAGCTCAATTCCTGCCAGGAAAACTAAATACACTGGCGGAAGGACTAAGCAGAAACCTCATGGACCCACATGAGTGGAAACTGGAACCAAGGATTTTCAACATATTGACAAGCAAATGAGGGAGCCGAGATATAGAACTTTTTTGCCTCACCCAGAACCATCAATTGGACACATTTTGCACAAGGATTTCCCATAAGCTAGCTTGGAAAGTGGATGCTCTGTCCTTCAGCTGGAAAAAATCCTATCAGTTTATGCCTTTCCTCCTTTGCCTCTGCTCTCCAAAATACTACTAAAGATCAAACAGGACAAGTCAAGGACGATTTTAATTGCACCAGACTGGTCACACCAGCACTGATACCCCCTCTTGCGCAGTGTGTCATGCTTGGCCCCATGGCACCTGCCTCAGACTCCTTCCCTGTTGTCTCAGCAGGAGAACCAGATTCTGCACCCTCAGCTGAAAACCCTGAACCTAGCAACCTGGCTAATTACTTAATCTCCCCTTTACCATCCCTCAGTAAATCGGTGATGGATACCATTTTAGAATCAAGGAGGCCTAGTACTAGAAAATCTTATGCTGCAAAATGAAAGAAATTCTGTGCCTGGAACCAGTCTCAAGGGATGAGCGCAGCAGCATCCAATTTACCTCAGATTCTACAATACTTGACTGAGATGCTTCATAAGGGCTTGTCCTTTTCCTCCATCAAAATTCATGCCTCGGCCATTTCAGCTCATTATAGCACAGAGCCTCCCCTCTTCTCTCACCCACTGCTCAAGCAGTTCCTTAGAGGGGCCAAAAATTTAAGGCCACCCAGGAGAGCTCCAACTCCAGCCTGGGACCTTAATTTTGTCTTGGAGAAACTCACTCTTCCTCCTTTCGAGCCAGCTGCTACTGCAGATGTAAAATTCCTTTCTTGGAAAACAGCTTTCCTTTTAGCAATCACTTCAACAAGAAGGGTATCTGAATTGCAGGCCCTTATGGCAGTGGAGCCTTTCATCATCTTTCATGCAGACAGGGTGTCCCTCTGAACCAGTCCCTCCTTCATGCCCAAGGTGGTATCCAGTGTGGCTCTTAATCAGTCCATTCATTTGCCTACCTTCTTTCCTAACCCACAGAACAAAGGGGAATGGATACTGCAATCTTAAATGTGCACAGATAACTTATATTCTACTTGGACAGGACGAAACCTCAAAATAAATCTGAACAACTGCTGGTGGCATTTGCTGCAGGGACAGAGGGGGAAGCTATTTCAAAGCAAACCGTTTCAAAATGGATAGGCCACTGCATTCATTTCTGCTATAAGCACCAAGGAAAACCTATCCCACAGGGCATCAGACCCCATTCAACCAGGGCTGCATCTACTTCTACAGCCTTTCTGAGAGGTGGCCCTACCAGGGACATCCTAGAAGCTGCTACCTGGAGTCCTGTACATACTTTCACCAAGCATTATCATTTGCCAATTTTCTCTAAATCCAGAGCTGGCTTTACCACTGCAGTCTTGCAGGGCCTTATTGCTGGTCCTAATTCTATTTAAATTTCTCCTCCCAACCTTAGCTTTGGGAATCTACCCAAATGTAATGACTGCGACAGTGAAACATGAAGAACATAGTACAGTTGTGTACACTTACCATAAATGTAGATGTTCGAGTGTATTCACTGTTCCAGTCCTGGTTACCCTCCCTCCAGCCCCCTTTCTTCCTTTGGCTATACCTCTACTTTCCCTTACTATGCTCAAATGCTTTTTGGTGTATTTGCATTTTTTGTTGGAGGTATATCCTTGTATTTAATTGCTTCCCATTAGGGGGCACTTGACATCTGTGGCAAGAAAAACTGATGTAATGGCGTTGGCTGCATGTTTTATACCCCTGATGACCTGACGTCATGGAAGAAGGGACAGCAACCGATGCAAGACCCAAGACTTTGTTAATCAGGTCGACTGAGGGCAACCTGCAAGCAGATAACCCGAATGTAATGACTGCAACAGTGAATATACTCGAACATCTACATTTATGGTAAGTGTACACAACTGTACTTTATCTCCTACTGACACTTCTTGGCATCAATTATTTCTTATTCATATTTGCATTAATAATTATACAACCATGCTACATACAAGGTACCAGAATATTTCATCTTGAAGTATACATGATGGCAAACACAATTGGATTCATATTCAACCTCTGTCTAATGCATCTGAATAGATATTGAATATTATTTGTATACTGTGTATTTTTTTGTAATAATTTCATATTTTTCTAATTATCTAAATATTCAGGCAACACAGCCAGAACTAGATAGCCTCCTAAGAAAGCTCACAGTTGTAAGAAGAAAATTCTGCTGGCACTATGTGTCTTGCTTGAATAATTACTGAGAAATCATAAGCTCTTTATACAACATTACAAAATTAATATTCACTCCCTTTATTTTGGCTTACAAAATCCAGTTTAAAGCATCAAACTGAATGAATGCCACTACTATAAAGATTAATTTATCCTGAATAGTTTGGCATTTACAGTTTTCTAGTTATACTTATGGTTCCAGAGATATAAATATTTGTTTGAACTTTAAGACGGTAACTTCATTTTTTTAAAGGTTTAAGCCACACCAATTTGGAGTTAAAAGTACATACTCAAAAGAGCTGTACTGGAGGGAATGAGATAACTGATAGCGCATGGTATGGCGTTTGTTCGAATAGTCTATCTAATGTAGCAAAACATTCAAATTAAGTAACAACAACATTTCCAGAACCATAAATATAAGAATTGATGATGGCCACTCGAAGTATCAAAACTTTGAACACCTGTCATACACATAAAACCGTTTGAATCACAAAGATTCACATACACTCTACTTCGAATCACAAAGATTAAAAAAATAATATATTTTTTTGCAGGGGAGCAAGCCCAACCCCTGATACTTATGTATACCAACTCCAAAATTGCAATACATTGGAGAAACAGAAAATTTCCTCTTCTCCACTCTACTGTGATTTCATCCTGAAAGAAAGCTGGTATATGTTACCAGTTATACCGTTTATATATGTATATATATATATATGTATATATATATATATATATATATATATATATATATATATATATATATATATATATATATATATATATGTATATATATTTATATATATATATATATATATATACACACACACACACACACACACACACACACACACACACACACACTCACATTTGTCTTCAGCCCACATGTAACACTCTGGGAATTTATTTATTTTTTTTATTTTCTGCATTTATTGATATTCTTTTATTTTCTGTTTTGCATTTTAATTATCTTATACCATAACATTTTGCTTTATTTTGTTGCAGTATTGTGATTTATCCCTAGCTGATTTTGTACTCTGTTTTTATAAAGCTTTATTTTTTTTTGCAGTATATGTTTCTAACTACTGTTTAAGATCCAGTTTTCTAAACATTATTGAGCTTCTGTCAATATTATAATTTGCATTTTATTATGGGTTTCTCTTGGCAATCCTATAGTCAGCTTTCTCTATATTCAGTAGAATTATCTAAACAAATAAATAATTAAAAATGCCCAAAAACTAGATAGATAAAAAAAAAAACCTCCCCTTACAGCTCCCATGTCTCTGTGTTTATAACACCTCCAAAGGCTGCACAGCTGTGGGGAAAAGTGAAAGACCTCAGTTTACTGTACCATCAGCTTACTCAGTACGTATGCATGTTGTTTTGTAAAAACACAATTAAAAGAAATTGAAGAAAAAACATTTGATGGACCTATCATTTCACAGAGTATGAATGCTACCTAGCAATTTGATTTGACAATGCTTTGCTGTCATCACAGCATTGTAAAGAGTTTTTGGACAAAGGGCAGACGATGAACAGTTTGTTCAGTTTTGCTTAGGTCATTTCTACCGATGCTTGTGTTCAAGGACAATTTTTTTACTTGGTCATTCAAACTGGTCTTGTTGCCAAGGAGTATGTGGTGGACTATTATCTACTGGGCTTTTATCCAGTTTTGCCACATATTACTGAGCTATTTGTTGTAGAGATCTGCTAGCCATTGCTTGTGGCATCTTTATGCCCTTAATGACCTGTTGTAGGTCAGTGCTGATGATTCGGATTTACTGAGGCCTGTCACAAACTTGTCTGTGCTGCTGCTGCTGTTGATCCCACTGCCCCAGAATACACACATTCATGCCTGTTGTGGTGAAACCTAGTTTAAGCAGGAGCTCCACACGTTATGAGGGACACACATTAATATGCACAGGAAGGAGGATATCTCACATGTCTGAGGACAAACTTATGGTAGTCAACGATTATGTGAAGAACTAGGCAGAAATGTCTTGTAGAAAATGTATCACATCATAAGCTGCGTTCTTTCATGTTGTTAACTGGTTCTACAGAGTAGCTTATCTGACTGTGAAAAAGGCTTTTTCAACTTCAGCGTGTGAAGGTTGTATGGAATGTCTTGATTAAAAGCTGTCAGTAGCAGAATATGCTTGCCTCTTGATAACTCTGTGGTGCTAGGTCACCTATTTGTTGTGAAATGACTGGATTTTTGTTGGGGTGAGATTCTTCATAGTGACTAAAAGAACATCACAGAAATGATTCAAGCAACATGGTCTGCATTCCAGACTGTCCAATTTACTTAAATCTGACCTTGACTCTTTTGGTCTAGTGATATGCTAAATTATGGGTCCTTCCTTCTTCCTTGAGGATGGGAGATTTTCCACCTAATCTTAAAGAGGCTCTCACCAAAAAGTATTTGTTATGGTCACGCAGTCTTGTTTATCTAGTTAATTTCCAGTTTCTAACCTTTCTTTTGCAAGTAGGATAACTGCAGTGGTGGCTGGTGACTTCAAATCATAGGGGGGGCTGCAGGAGACAGCTGAATGGATGGGGTCAGTGGGAATGGGTGTGACCAACTAGAAAGGGGAGGTAGGGTTGCCACCTTTTCAAATGGGCAAAATGGGACATTTTTGGTATAAACATCAGATTTCACAGGCCGACACATACCCATGGTCAGTACAAAAGTTAGAACTTAAATTTCTTGCCTAAATAAAAGCTTATTCTTGTAGCATTTTAGTTGCTTATTCTGTTTCTTATGACATTTAGGTATTTTAGATACAGAATAACTGTTTTATGCAACTATTACATAAAATATAGGAAATTATTTTGTCCTAAAATCTCAGGACATTTGCCATTTTTAAATTTTTTTGTCAGGACACAACTGCTCAAAGAGGGACTGTCCCTCACAAAGTGGGACAGGTGGTAATCCTAAGGGGGGGAGCTATGCTCAAAACCACAAAAACTGTAACTTTAATTAAATACGCTACCCTGGGTGCCAAACCATCATTATGAGAGTCCAATCAAGACAAAATGAAGTGTAGAAGAAAAAAAATATTTCAATGCATTGGCTGCATGACAGCTTACTTAATATCTACATGGAAACAAAAAGGTTGTGAGGCATGAAAAAATAAGTTACTTTTTAAATACATTACTGGAATGCCAGTCAAAATCAAGTATAAGAAAAACAAGCAGCACTCAACTCAAACCACTTCTCCTTGCACTGCAGTTCTAATTATAATTTATATTCAGCTTTACTAAAGTACCAAGTAACATGCTGAAAGTAGCAATCTCTGTGATACCCCCACTTGTAAAAAATTTCTTATCCAAGAAAGACCTGCTGCCTGACAACAACTATTTACTTGTTTCATATAGAAAACATGATCAAAGTAAAAAAGGAAAATCAAACAAGAAACAAGCTCAACATACATTGCTTAAAGGATTACTGCACAGGTTATGGAACACACACAATAGATTGGCATTCTGTTTAGTTTGCATGTAAAGCCTGCAAAGATGACTGCAAGTCTCCAACAGATGTAATGAGCTTCTTAAAATAATGTAATCCTGTCCTTTATTACAAATACTGTCATATGCATTTCAATACCCAAGCCTTATACGTTATCTAGTTATGTAAGTATTCTCTGCATGGCAACAACAGAAAGGCTTCCAATGTTGGCAGTTCTTTAACAGTAGGCTTATTAAAACTTACTTGCATCTTACAATCTCAGACAAGCTTACCTGATGGTCATTAAAGCATTGCTACTTAAACAGAGAGCAACAGGCACTTTCTGAATGATAATACACATAAATCAACAGTATAAAAATATGACAGAAACCAGAACATTGTGCAAAATCAAGGACAGATGAAAAGCCACTGTAGTACTTGTGTCTACCTTGGATGGTGGGATACTCTGCACATTTACACTGCATAACTGCTCCTTGCCTTGGTTGGACACATCCAGATTCATTACATGGGGGAGTGGGGTGCAACAAGTATGTCACAATTTGAAATGTCTCTGGCTGATTGTGACAGCCCTGACATATTTGTCATACCTCTCAACCTCATAACAAGAAATCTGGACAAAGCCATACATATAAGTGGGACAAAGGCCCAAAAATAAGGACAATTTTTAAATATTGCTCTTATAAACTTAGAAAGATAATATAATAGTAGGTCTTGCATTGGTATGAATTTTCTGAAGGGTATGAAATCTGAAACTGAAATGTCTGTCATTATTTTCTAACTTCAGTCTTTAATGATTTGCCACTAATTTGCCAAAAAACACAATTTTATGAAAAACAGTCCAAAAATGTGATGCAAAAATATAAAATAGCCACACAATACAGCTGGGAACCTATCAAAAAAGAAACACTTTTTTAATATTAGTACTGCTAACTTGAGCAGCTGACAAAATAAAGAATCTACATGCATTTCTGAAATAAAAGTAATCTATAACTCTGATTATTATAGTTATTTATTAACTGTAAACCCTCCATGTTTTCTTCCAAAATTGCCATTTTGTGGAGGGATTATTAGGGGAAGAGCAACATTCTGAGCCAAAATGAGGGACAGTTGAGATGTTTAGATATGTCTAATTCTATAAAGCAATTTATTTGCACGTACCTCTCAACCTGTTAATGCAGGAAATCTGGAAAAGGACAAATATATTAGGGGAACATATAAACAGTACTAAAAATTGCTCTTGTATAAACTGAGACAGTTGATAGAATAACAGGTCTTGCTTTAGCATGCATTTTTCTGAAGGTTATGAAGTCTGAAACTCAGTGTCTGTCATTATTTATTGACTTCATTCCTAAATTATTTGCCAGAAAACCACAGATTTTATGAGGAACAAACCAAAAATAAGAAGCAAAAATCTTTTCATTCTGCAAAAATCTGGACAGTTGAGAAGTATAGTTCAGCAGGGGGTGTCTTTGAGTTTGCTGCCCTCCCCTCCAAAATCATGGTCGAATGGAGCCTCCACCCCCTGCAGTCATTCCAATGAACCATTACTTGGCTATTTCACCCTATTTACCATAAACACTAATGTGTATATTGCTTTACTTCTGCGATGATTTGGACTTCATTTGAAAGTTTTATTTTGCATTTTACATTGCAAACACTAATAGATATCTGCTAAACAAAGCAATGTGGTCTCACAATAAAAATAGACTTAGCATTAAAACGTCTCTGCCCTTGAAACTCACATTCATTGAAACAGCATTGAAACCCAAATTTAAAGAAAATACATTTTGCCAGTGGCAGATAAATATTAACTTTGGGTTGGGCTGTTTTCAAATCACAGGCCCCTTGCACACAAAACATACGCATGCTCTTTCATACACCTTCCTGATTGTATTAAATTATATTCCTTCTACAATACAGTACAGTTTTAGAGGGCATTTTAAATTTATTGTTTTGAACATTTTTCCAGTAAACAATGAAACAAAATGCATGCACCAATAATGACAAAACTGCCCAATTCAGAACATTTATATCATAAAAGTGTACTCAAGCTTCTGCAGTCCACCAGTATCAGTACATATGCACAATCTCTGAAGAAGTAAAAGTCATCTAAATAATTTCATGTTAAAGAGATCTGTAACTAATTAAGAGGTTGTTGCTATCAAACAACTTTATATTTCATTGTTTCATCTACAAATAAAGTGCCTTTTGCCCTTGAGGAATAAATTGCCTATTTTACACTAAAAAAATGATAAGCTAGTAATATTGCAATAGGGAATGGATGGCAAACTGATAACAGGTTCATAGTTACTAGGTATTTTCGCCAAAAAGGAATGCGGCATCCACCCCCTTTGCAGCACAGTACAGTATCAGCAATGCATCGATCTACCATGGGAGTAGAACTCACAGCCTTCTGCATCAAAAACAAGCACACTACTTGTGCTACTAACGATGCAAGCAGACTCAGCATAAGCAGCAGTAAACTTTTGCTCCCCTGCAACTCTCAGCTCTTTGTAAAATCTACTCACTCAGCTGTATCTCTGAACTTTGCAGCACAAGAAATCTGGAAAAAGCCAAAATGTATTGGGGGGACAAAACCCCAAAAACCAGCAACACATTGCTTGTATAATGTTTGAATGTTGCTCGAATAAAATGCTGTGTTACCACCACATATTTCACTGCCAAGTTTTGAACCCAGGGCCCTGTGCAAAACAGTCAGAGCAACATACTAATATGCCATATCAGCTGTTTTATAAAAGAGAGGAAGACAGAAACTTAAATGACTGCCATTTAGTGAATTCAGTTCTCACCATACCCGTCAACCTCTTAGCATAAAACACCTGAACAAAGCCAATAATGGGGGAATACAGCCCCCTAACATAGCTGTCAACCTCTTAGCAAAAAACACCCGGACACAGCCAGTAATGGGGGAATGCAGCCCCCAAACATATTCAGTGAATTCAGTTCTTACCATAGCTCTCAACCTTAGCACAAAAAACCTGGACAAAGCCAATAATGGGGGAATACAGTCCCAAAAATAGGGACAAATTTCAAATATCCATCTTATAAACTTAGAAAATTGCTAGAATAAAAGCTTTTGTGTTACCATGTACTTTCTGAAGAATATGAGTCTGAAATTCAAATACTTTTCATTTTTATTTAACATTTGTTAACCAGGAAAGTCTGACTTGGAACAAAAGCCAATTTTCAGCAGAGGCCCAGGTGGAAACACTCCAGACAGACACATGTTTTTGTAAGATGGGAGGACACCAGGGCAAACCCACACAAACACAGGGAGGACATGCAGACTCCACACAGAAGGCACCCCAGCCAAGAATCAAACCAGAGAACCTATAGCTGTTGGGCAACAATGTTATCACTGCACCAATGCAGTACTGACTTTGTAAGGACACAAAAATACAGAAACCACAGATTTTATGAGGAACAGAACAAGTATGAGGGAAAAATCTGCAAATGTTTTACAAATGGTGGTGGGTAGGGAATTCAGGCTCTTGCCACCTGGGCTGGAGTTCCCAATCTGTGAATCACACATGCAGGAGTTCCCAATATGTGAATCACACATGCGTGAATTCCGGGACTTGAGAAAAATAATTTTTTTTTATTTTGTTTATTCCACAGCTGGGGGGGGTGCAGTCCTGCAGTCCTATAGCATGAGCTGCCCTGGATAACTGACAAAGTAGTTCATATCGTATTCCTTCTGACCTGCTTCCCCCCTATCAGACTGGTTTTAGCTATCAGGACAGCAAAAAGACTGACATACTTACAGTGGATAATTACCTCTTAATGATGAATAACTAATAGATTTGTATATTCTTTATTTTTTTTTTATTTGTTTACTGATTTTGACCCCACTTAGTATGACATGTGCATTTGTGCATTTAACATGGTCTGACTTCAAGAATTTCTGAGTGGTTTGTCTCTTACTGTTTGGACCATGCTCAGGTATTACATTTTCCAGTATCTACTCCCTGATGTGGGTGGTGTCACAGAGCTTGACATTAGCTCTCTTATTGTACACAGTGTAACTTCCACCAGTATAAGATGTCATTCAAGGCAGTAGCATTCATTACCACTTCTGTGCATATGTTACTCAGGTACACCTTTATTTTATTTATTTTATTTTAGTTTGCATTTGTTTACTGAGATAGTCTGACTAGGTTTAGCAGAACCCCTTTTAGCAATGAACTGGGGGGAAAGATTCATATATTGTACAATTATGAAAGAAACATGAAAGTTTAAACAAAAATTGGATTATTATATAGAGCATAAGATTATGCATAAAAGAGATCAAGCAAAAACAAGTCAGACATTATATACAGTACAAGAATCCACTTCTAACATCTAACATAACATACGTATGAGAATGAGATATTATACAGAGAAACAATTTATTAGCAGCAATGTGTTCAGGCTTAGGGAATTTATTAGTCTCAGTATAGGTCCTTGGTGTAGTAAAATCAGTTTTGTGAAAAATTACTTCTAAGTGGAGAAAAAAATTACTTTAGGAAGAAATAATATTAAGAAACATCTCTTTGTTTCTGAAGAACTGCAAGATTTTAGAACAGTGCAGTGCATTAGTGCATTCATTTAAGTGAGATGATTTAGTTTAATAATGGTTCTCCAAATACCTACAACTTTTTCCAGCTACCATGAATGACTGAGTCAAGCTCCTAAGTGAATTTCAAGTAG
The DNA here is from genome assembly GCF_019279795.1 of Protopterus annectens. NCBI lineage: Eukaryota > Metazoa > Chordata > Ceratodontiformes > Protopteridae > Protopterus > Protopterus annectens. The sequence continues at coordinate 993,175,526 of NC_056728.1, forward strand.
ACTACATTTATCAACACATTATTGTTAATGTTCCTGGTAAAGTTCCTTCAAGCCTTTAAACCATGTTAGTTGATGTCCTTCAGTTTGTTGTCCTCAAGGAATGCAACCAACCATTCCTTCAGAATTTTTTCCATGACTTTCTTTAAGCTGCAGTAACATTGACAAGCTTTCCTGCCCCCTTTTTGTGCAATAGTACCACTCCTAGTGTCCTCCAGTTCTTGGACATTCTGCACCGGCCAGTGTTTCATTAAATATCTCTGTCAGGGAAACAGCCACTTCACTACTCAAGTTCTTGAGTGTCTTGGAAAGCAGCCTGTCTGGTCACTGTGCTCTACATTCTTTAAGGGATCTTTCTCCATCTCATCTTCCAATATCTCTCTTTGTCTGTCTTCACCATGCTGCCTATCTACTGTTCCCCCTATCCTTCCAGTACCTCTAAACAAGCATGGAGGCTTCTCCTGTTTTCATTTACCAAAATTCTTTTTCCATCTATTCTGTAATCTACCTTCCATCTTTAGTCTTCTTGGCAAGCTTTGTCCCTCCCATTCTTTTTTCTGCTTTATCCTTCATAATTTTTTTCCATTTTCATCTCTTTTTCTAAGTCCCTCTTGGTTTGTCCCTTTGCCTTTGTCACCTTCCTCACAACTCTTTTCCTTGCTTCCTTGAAACTCCTCACCTTCTCACTGTTACTTTTCACCTCTGGTGTACCCCATATTTTGTCTTAATCACTCAGCTTGCATTTTGTTGTAGCAACACTAACCTTCACCTCCTTTTTTTCTTTCTGCCTCTTCTTCAAACTCTTATCAAAATCCCTGAGTGGTCTACTCCCTACTCGTTTCCAGATCCTTAATTATCTCCTTCTCCCCAGGTTAGCGTAATCCAGTTTCCTAAAAGTCTCATTCAGTGAATAGCTAGCTAAGATACAACTGTTGAATACATTGACACCTAGCTTGAATACAATGTATGAGATTAAGTAGTAATTTCTAAACTAAGTAAAATATATATCGTCAAGCACATATACAGCAATGTTAATAAAAAGTTGATTCACATTCAAAATCCCAAGTAAAATAAAAGCTCAATATTTAAATTAGGTTTATAGCTAATATACCAAAGATAACTGCAGAGTCATCATTACATCTAAAAACGAGAGTGTATATCCTTAAGAGTAAAGGCATGTACTAAGATGACCATGTGACAGTTTATTAGACTTTTTGTTTTCCAGAAAATTTCTTCTTCACAGAATTAGCATGTAAAAAAGAACCTTAGAGTCCCTACACCACTGATAATGCCCCAAACTCCAAAACAACACTCAGTGATCCTAGACAAAATCAGCTTCTTCATGGAACAGTAAACTCTCAACAGAGACAGTCTGAATGAGTATGAGATGGGCACAGGAGTCATCTGCATATAAAATTGTAGATACAGGAAAGTGAGAATAAACTCTTAGCTGTCATGAAGTAGCACAACAATGGTTGCCAACATCTCTGAACTACACAGGATGCATAACGCATCCCAAAACATTGCTATAGATCCAAAGGAAATAATTTTGTGATAAGAGACTGAAAGGTATGCAGGTATATCGCATGCAAATTAAATAAAGGTACACTGTAACTAGTTACATTGTAACAAAAATCTCCACTTCTGGTCAAAACCATTTTCAAACTGCAGACAATGATGAGAAAAATAAGCACACAAGGCAAAACTGAAGACCTGAAAAATAAAACTGGACAAGTCAAAAGTGACAATCCTTCTTAGTAGAAGGAAAGTGAGCACTTTTGTTTGATCTACAAATGCTTACTCCCACATCTAAGTGTAAATAAACTTATTTGGTGAATTTTGAGTTAAGAATCAGTCTTTAGTCTGGTGTGAGTAAATACTATAATGATAATAATGTGGAAAGTAACCATGGTTGTAAAACTATGGACTTCCTGTGCAGAATGCTATTTGAAGTGTCAGACATACATTACTGCTGCACTCCTGTCCTTATTAATGAGAATGAGTTTGGTTGCATTGCAAGATTTATGGCTAACGTTGCACCAAGAATAAGACAACCTGTTCATTCAACAACACACATTGTTGACTCTAAAGAATTACAAAATAGGAAAAAAAGGTGTTTTTGCCCAGCCGCACATCCCTGAAAGTACTAATCTGGAGATTCTACAAAACTTTCTTGCCCCCATAGTTTCATAATCTCACAGGTGTCATAGAAATACCTTTCAACTAAAACAGGTGACAAATAAGCCTGCTGCCTCTTAACATTTCAATTGAATTTAATATGATTGCAGACATCTTTGGTATATCATGTACTTTGTGATGAAATACTGCATCATTGCTAAAGAAGTTAGTAAGGTTATTAAAAGTTTAATGAAAAATCTACTAAAAGACTACTATTCAGACAGTAGTGCTGAGAGATGTGTCAGAGAGCATGCCAGAACATCTTTGGACTTATATTTTCATCCAGGTCTGTGGTGCAGTGTTGTGCAGTCATAGCATTTGCAGTAGACATGGTAAAATATGATAGGTATTTACATTTCTGAAACAACTAATCTGGAAGCAGCTCTTAGAATCTTGAATATTCTGTATATGCATATTGAAACACACATAATGTCTTACTATTGAGGAAGTTTTGGTGAGAATACCAAACTCTTTTCATGTGCGTTTTGTGTATGGGTGAGGTAAAATATAGAATTATTGTAGAGCTGTTTGATGCAGGTATTTGATGGGTGTCACAGCAGATTAGCTCACCATAATTGTAGGTTGGATCACTGATATATTCCATTCTCTTGTTTTTAAATCTTCTGTTCATGCACAAGCTATAAGCCCCAGAAAGGGCCCTGATATTTCACATTTGTTATTTTGTCTCCATTGCACAGTGTTGTTTCTGTGGTAGTGTAGCTGACAGCAGATGTTTGGATGTATTTTGCCTGAGCCCTTTTTGTTTGCCATAACACACTAAGACTGTTTCCAAAATCCCCATGGGGCAGTAACGAATCACATTTTGTCATTCTAAGAATGTGTTGTTCCATATGAAAATACCTCATACAGTACTAGTGAATAGTTCCAAAAGACTTGAGGCATGGATCACTTTACAATGCCTGTCATTCAGCTTTATAGTTCTTAATGGACCCAACATAAGGAAGGTATTAGGAATGAGTGGCCCAGTACAATTACAGTGCTTTTCCCATTGTTTAAATGAAATAATTACTGCTTTTCTCAATAAGTGTGCAGACATAAAGCTCTCATTAGTCCTGCCAAGGGAATGTGCACTTGCTTCTGTCACTCAAGACAAGTCTGGAATTCTTGTTTAGGGTAAAAGGAAATCAAGACCATTTTAATTGTAACATGCTATGCTAAAAGCAGTGCACTGTACGATTGTTAAGCTAAAGTAACAGGTAAGAATACAAAGTCTCAAAATCCCACGTTCTAAGCTTGGGGATTAAATTAGTAAAATGTTTTGTAAGAACCATATGGGTATGGTCAAGAAAAGCATTACTTATGGGATAAGAATGCTAATGTGATTGGCTATGGAATGAGATATCCAATGTGCTGAAACATTAAATATGAATTCACCTGTACATAATGGATTGTGTTGACTAATGTGTCATTACAATTCATCCTGTAAAACTGCTTCTGTTGTATCTTGGAAAGGACAGGAGAGGGAATGCTTGTGGAAACACAGAAGCATATTTACAATGAAACTGCACTGCACTGCATACCAGCTGGGTATGTGCAGTGTTTGCAGTCTGCTTCCTATCCTCACAGTAAGTGCCATTACTTCTCCTTTTATGTCCCATGTTTAACAAACTGCAAAATATTGCTAAGATTATTTTATTTAGAGCAGGAGTGTAAAAATCAGCACTTTCAACATTGTATACAGCACTGGATTTTTTTAAATCTGTTTTCTTTCTCTTTGTTGAATGTGCTTCCCTTTAACAATCGGGGATTTGATTATTTACTGAGATCATGCAAGTCTCTGTGTCAGGGGATTAGTTGCATAGATTGTGCCTATGATTGGGAGGACAGATGAATGCAGATTATGTATAAGAAATATTATGTGTATGTTTTAAATGTGCATTTGGCGTAAACCATTAAAGGTCAGTTATCATGCTGTCCTAGAACTAGAATGAATGAATGAACTAGACAGAAACAGGTAGTAAAGATAAGAAACATTCATTGAAAGACTCAAAATGGTGCCTAGGAATATCTAAGAGAGAACAAAGGTTGTGCAGTATGGAAAATGATTTCTAGGACAGCATTAATCCTGAAAATAAAATGAATTCTGTGTCAAATTGCATTTTAATTGTTGATAATGGGTCCAACATATATAAGATTCTCTGGATGGAGAATGAATGCTAAATATTAATTTCATTTCATTTTATTCTTTGAGTCCAGAAGGCATACCAGATATTTATATATAGTACAGATTATTGGACTGGGACTCAGACACCCACTTTCAGCCAAAACTGTGTTATAGATGATTGTAAGTAAGTGCATTCTAGTTAAGCATCAGAGTTTTAATTATGGTCTGCATTGTTTATCTTTAAGCTTAGGGATGACAGGTATATAAAAAAGTTAATATATTTAAAATAGCATTTATCATTTTATGCTATCTTTGGGCGCTAACAAGAGTTTTGGCTACATGTAATATTAGAACTTTATTGTTAAACTGGATTTTCTGCATGTATGTGCTTGTTTATGATAACCTCTTTAATGAATGGGAGACTAGGAAAAGACAATGTGTTTTGTAATTAATGTTCGGTATATGGGTATATGTATGTTATTATAGTAAGCATTCATGTAAGTCGATCTTATCAAACTGGTAATATAACTACGTGTAATTTCATTTCTTCTTTGAATTGTTATAAGGTAGGTTCATAGGTTCATAGGTTTATAGGTAGGACTAGGCTATCGGCCCTGGGGCCTATACAAGCCCAGCCAAAAAGGTACCCTGGCTTTTGCCACCCAAGAAAATTATTTTCCTGTGCCACTGTCGAGCAGAGCCACAGAGGTGATCCCCAGGGTGAATTTCCTATTTCCCATCCAGTCATCAAGATTTTTCTTGAAGAGTGCTAATGAGGAGCTTTGTTTGATATAGATAGGTAGTTTATTCCAGAGTATGGGAAGTCTCTGGGACAGGAATCTATCCCTCCGGCATGTTCTGTTTATTGTGGTGACAAGGTTTAGCTCCCTAGAGCATGCAGCTCAGAGGGATTGGGATTTTTTTAAGTGGAGCATGTCCAACAGCTCTGGGTTTGACATAGCTTTGTATGTTAGGCAGAGATCAACTCTGAGTAGGCGATATGCGACAGGGTAAAGCTGGGGTTTTTTGAGACGGTCTGCGTAGGGCATCTGTTTGAGGCCAGTAATCCTCTTTGTGAGGTATTTCTGCGGCCTTTCCAGTTGTTGTAGATGTCTTGTGAGGTACATACCAAAAGGGGCATTGTACACTATAATGGGTCTAATGAGTGATGAGTAGAGGGGAACAATGACCTCTTTTTTTCTGGATGAGAAACCTTTTGTGATGAGGTGTGCCACATAGAAGGATTTCCTGACTACTGTGGCAATGTGATTATTAAAGGAGACTACTGTCCACCTGTGTCCCATGGTCTCTTATCACACTTTCGGTGTTAAGTACACTACCGCCTATGTTGTAGTTCATGGGTACAGAGTTTTTACCAAAGGGGATGACATTGCACTTTTTGGCATTGAGCTTGAGGCCATAGCTTTGACACCAGGCATCTGTCTCAGTGAGGCCCTTTTGTAGGATGTCCACATCATTAGGAGTTTCGATTATGGCTCCTAGTTTGCAGTCATCGGTGAGCTTCATTAACCAAAGACCTTCTGTGTGTTAGCCTGTACTTCAGAGAAGTTGATACCAAACAGGAGAGGACCTAGGACTGAACCCTGTAGTACTCCACTTGTCACTGGTCTGAAGCCTGATCTGCATTCCTTCATTGTGCAGTTTTGGTTTTTGGTTTTGAAGGAGGTTGCCGCTTTTCTTTGGCTGATCTGGAGTCTGCTACTTTCACAGTGTGGGTTCTGTCAGTGAGCCAGTTGGCAACCCATCTTGTGACATAGGGATTTATATCTAGTTTAGTGAGTTTATCTGTAGTTCCAGAGTGGGGGATGGGGTCGAAAGCCTTGGCAAGATCTAGATAGGCTGTGTGAACCACTTTACCCTTGTCTACGACTTTCAAAGAATGCCTGGAACACACCAATAAGTGCCAACGACTGCCAAAAATAATCCACAGTTTATTGTCATAAAACACGAACACGAACTAGAACAACAAGCAGACTTGCAAACAGACGAAAAATGTAGCATACAAAGTTAGAGTTAAGCGCTTTCAACCATGACTGGTCTTCATCAGAACTACTACTTTCAAGTTTATCTGCTACTTAAATAAACTTTGTGGCGCCAAAACTGCTCATTCCATTTTAAAGTCATACTAACACATTATAAAACAAGTAAATAAATAACTGAATGACTACAAAAGAGTCTCCTAACCATAATATTCTCAGTTCATGAAGCAACTACACATTAACCACCAAAAGTTACTCATCAATAAAATACAATATCATAATTAAATACAAACGTAAGTGTGCGTACGCATATGTGAACAATATAATGTACAAACATCAACAAACCTATTAATATTTATAAATATATTATATATATATATTTATAAAGAATTGTTTATATAAGTATAAATTTATGATAGTAAAATGTGTATATTTATGTGCAGATGAATTTGTTTCTATATTAATTACAAATTGTTTATTTAAAATTTTTTTTTAATTTTTTTTATTATTAAAAATTAAAAATTATTTAGATGAATTATCTAACCAAATACTTTATAATATATAATAATTAAATAGATAGATAAATAACTAGATATTTAAATAGTAATAATAGTAATAATAACTATAACAGCAACAAGGACAACAAAGATGGAAATGGACTTATTATATATTCATTCAACAATCAACTAATCCAATTTAAAAAAAAAAAAAATTAAACTTTATTAAAAACTTTGTTACTTTACATACAATATAATAATAATTAAAAAAATGTATAATATAAATTCACTTATAAAATTAAATAAATAAATTGCATAAATATTAATAAATAATAAATAAATAAATAAATATATATCTTATAGTTATTTTTATATATCTCACTTTATACTAATAACAATGATTTAGTTGATATAAATTCATTTAATCTGGGAAAAGTGGTGGCATCTAAATATATTTGCCACCATGTTTCTTTGTATGCTAGTAAACTTTTAATATCACCACCTCTAGGATCCATTTCGATAGTGTCAAGAATGCTAAACATAAAATTATGGTCATCACCTTCAATATCAACATGTCTGGATAGAGCATTGGTTTTATCCTTGGTCTTAATACTATATATGTGGTCATATATACGTCTTTTAAGACATCTTTCTGTCTTTCCAATGTAAAAACCTGAGCATTTTCCACATTTAGCTAAATATACTACATTTTTTGTATTACAATTACCATCTCTACATTTTATATTGGATTTTAATCCATTCTGTAGTTTTATTTTATTTTCCAAAGACATGTATCTGCATTGATTGCAGAATCCACATTTACTACTTCTTGTGTTATTACTCAAAAAATTTTTACTTTTCTCCTCTATGTGTCTATGTTCCATAAGAAACTTCATATTTTTACCCATTTTGTATATGAAATTGGGTTTGGATCCCAATAATTTTACCAAACTTATGTCACTACTAATCAAATACCAAAATTTATAAATAATTCTTTTTATCTGATCTACACCTAAATTATATTGTAGTATAAACATTTTCTGATAGCTATTATTCGATATGTTTGTAAGGGATTTTATGTCACCATTTTGAAAAAATATATCACCAACTCCCAAAAGTGGTCTGTATTTAATATTCCATTGGTTGGTAACATATATTATTGTTTCGTCCAACATTTCTTCAGGTTATCCTCTTTGGATGAATAAACTTTTAATAAACTGTAATTCTTTTTTCATATCCTCAAAATTAGAAACCATACGTGCTGCACGAACGCATTGCCCCTTAAAAACATTTTGTTTAACTCTGTGTGGGTGACAGCTGTTATATGCTAAATAGCTATTGGAGAAAGTGCTTTTCCTATGGATTGTAGAATGAACAATACCCTCATTATAATAGATATGGGTATCCAAATACGGTAATCCATAATTACCCTGAGTATATGTAAATTTCAAATATTCACTACTTGTGTTAAGAAATCCTATAAATTGTTGCAACATTTCTTGTTCACCTTCCCATAGGATATAAATGTCGTCAAGAAACCTTGAATAATATTTACATAAGTAAAATATTGACTGGGAAATAATGTGATGTCCTCCCAATTAAGCATAACGAGGTTTGCATATATGGGGGCACAAGCTGCCCCCATAGCTACCCCCCTCGTTTGCTTAAAATATTCTCCTTCAAAATATATAAAGTTATTATCCAAAACAATAGACATCATTTCCACCAATAAACATATTTCGTCCCAGTCAAAATTAGTATGTTTAACTATAATATTTTTAAATGCCTCCAAGCCTTCCTGCTTTGGGATACATGAGAATAAGTCAATAACATCCACTGTAACTGTAATTATACAAGTAGTGAAATTATTACTATTTTTTACTATGTCTATTGGAAAATTAGCTAAAAAAAAACAGGAATCCTTAACCATGTGTTTGATTGTCGAATACATACTTTTTAATTGAATATCTATATACTTACCAATAAAAAATGTTTTAGAATTACTACCCGAGACTATTGGTCCAAAAGGAGGGTCTATAGTATTTTTATGTATCTTAGGTATTCCTATAAGTGTGGCTACTTTAGGAAATTTGACCTTTATAAATTTATATATTTCTTCAGTAATACGACCATCTAACAAATATTCCTCTATATAAGAATCAATACGTTGATAAGCTATATGTAATTCATTAAGGGAGATCGTCTCATAATTACCTGATAGATACAAGATGTCATATATTTTCTTAATATATTGTATGTTATCATAAAGCACTATCCCTCCCCCCTTGTCTGGTTTCATTATTCTAATATTACTATCATTCCTAATTTCATTTAGTAATTTCAATTCATTTTGTGATAAGTTGTTGATATTAGTAATCTGTTTCAAGTTAAAACTTTCCTGATATAATTCCCTTGTTACTACTCTATCAAAGGTATCTATAGAAGGATGATTAGGTGGTGTAAAAGTACTAGATTTGTTACACAAATTACTAAATTTAGTATTAGTATGTTCAGTTTTTGGTAAATTATTAAAAAATACTTCCAAATTAATCTTTCTAACATATTTCTTAAAATCTATCAATAATTCAGTTAAGTTAAAATTTGGATTAGGAATAAATTTCATACCCTTCACAAATAAATCAAAATAAACACTGTTAATTACAATATTAGAATAATTATAAATATTAAAATTTTTATAGTCTACGGCTTTGGTGACTGCTTCAAAGAAGTCTATCAGGTTTAGGAGACATGATCTGCCTTTTATAAACCTGAACTGGGTGGTGTCCAGGGTTTGGAGATTACCAATGTCTTTGTTTATAAGTTCCATAATGATACGTTCCATGGCCTTGCAGAACAGGCTCGTCAGGCTAATGGGGTGGCAGTTCCCGGGGTCCGTGGTGGCTCCTCCCTTGTGGAGTAGGATAACCGTTGCTGTGCGCCATTCAGCAGGCACAAAGCCTGAGGTGAGGCATTGATTGAACTTGGTACTTAGGTAGGGTGCCGGTTCGTTCTGTAGTTCGTGTAGAACGCAGACTGGGATGTTGTCCGGACCCATGGGTGCTGTGTTCTTGGCTTTGGAGAGTGTGTTTTTTACCTGTGCAGCTGTGATTACAGGAACTTTGCATTCTTCTGGTATAGAGATGGGCTCTTTAGGGGGTGAGAGGGGGAGGTAAAGTTAGCACTGAACCTATCTGCCAAGATGTTGGCAATATCAGTAGGGTCTGTATATTTAGTGCCATTGTGCTGTAACTCAGAGCAGATCTGAGTGTTGCCATTGAGATTCTTGACATAGCTATAGACTGCGTTGTGGATGTCTTTAGAATCAGTGGCGATTTTGTTTTCGTAACTAGCTTTGGAGGATTTTATTGGGGATCGCAGCTTCTTACTGAGGCTGACCAGGGAGCTCCTCCACTCATGGGATTTTACTCTTTTTTGCAACAGTTTCTTCCTTCTGTTGTACAGTTTGTTTATGGCAGGGCACCACCAGATTGGCTTCCTTTTTTTGGAGGATAGTGTCTTGGTTCTGTTTGGGATAGCACGATCCATGCACTCATGTAAGTGCTTATAAAGTGCAATTGTGTAGGATTCAGTAGTCGTAACTGTATTGTCCACCTGCATGGGTGTCATGAAGTTCACCACTTCTGTCTTAAGAAGCATGAAGTTGGCTTTGGAGAAATTTTTTATCATGGTTTCCTTCATAGGGGGTGGGGGCAGGATGTGGATATCTAGGGTAATTAGCTTATGGTCGGATCGGACCAATGAGGCATTGACTTCAGGTGTGGTACACCGGTCACTCATGTTGGTAATGACTAGATCTAGGACATTGTTGCCCCTGGTGGGGGTGTGGATAAGTTGATCCAGAGCATTGGAGTTTATGAATTCCAGAAAGAGCTGAGCAAAGGAGTTGGTACAAGAGTAGTTTTCCCAGTTCATGGTGAGGTAGTTGAAATCACCCATTATTAGGGTGTTTGGTTGAACCCTAATATTTTCCAGTATATCAAGAAAAGAAGAGTGAGAATTCTGGGGCATGGTGGGTGATCTGTAGCAAGCTACAATTTGGATTGCAGTTTTGCCCAGAGTTAGTTGCACTTGGATAACCTTGGCTGCATTATGCTGAGCAACTAGCCTGGAGGTGTGGATATCCTTAATGAATATGGACACACCTCCACCTTTGGTGTTTCAGTCCAGGTTACATGGCTGAAAAGTGTGGTATGAGTTATAGCCTGGTAGAGCAGGGGTGCTCTCTGGAGTCTTGAACCAGGTCTCAGCCACTGCACAGATATTGATGTTCTCCATTTTAAGGAGTGTCTCGAGTGAGTGCATTTTGAGATTTAGACTTCTAGCATTGAGTAGCATCACCCTCAGTTTTTGCTTGCCTGTTCCTGTTATGGTGGTGAATTTCTCATTTGAACCTTGCCTAAAAAAGGCACTATAGGGACGGCAAGAACCTTAGCCAGTATCCGGAATCCCAGGGGTGACAGGTGCAGGCCATCTCTGGCAAAGCATTGTGGTCTGTCAACCATGTCATCCCAGGCAGACAGATACTGGATCCCTTTAAAATGGCACCAGAAGCTTAGCCAATTGTTGAAGTCAATCATTTTGTCCTTGTACTGCGGCATCATTCTGGGTGACGGCAGAATGCTACTCAGGGCTAGGGTCATACCTGCCTGGGCTACAAGATCGGAGAGCTCTTCCATGTTTGTTTTCATGTAGTCCAGGGAGGTACATTTCAGGTCATTCACACCAACATGGACAATGACAGAGTCATATTTGTACTTGTTGTGGAGTGACCTGAGTGCATGGGTTATTTGGCGGATCCTGGCACCCAACAGGCAGCTGACAGTAACCTTCTCCTTGTTTAGCCTGGTGAGTGGGACATCAGTGTGCCTGACTATAGAGTCACCTATGACTAGTGTGTTGGGTACATTGTTTTGCCTTATTGGCTGTGGTTGAGTGGCACACTGAGTCTGTGGGCTATGTGTCATTTGGGTTGTGTTGGGGGGTGGAGGTTGCTTGCATTTCTGCTTTGGAGGTCTCTGTTGCTTGAGCAGATTATTATTGAGAGCCTCCGTGAATGTTTTTGTGTTTCTATGTGTGGATTTTGGTGGTGTAGATTTAGTGAGACTATGTGATGAGTGTGGTGTGGTGCAAGTGTTTGCCTTCTCCTCTTGACTGTCAAGTTCAGTCTTGATTGGAGAGATCTTTACCTCCAGTTTGGCTAGATAAGTGCATCTCTCACAGGTTGTAGTGTTGGGTGGAAGGAGGAGAGGGTTGTCTGTGTACATGAGGCAATTTCTACATTGCCCCAAGTTGCCCAGATTCATCAGATAGACAGGAGAGAACACTGGGAGCTGACCCTTGGACATGCCTGAATAAAAAACTATTTTCCTCTAGATAAGTGAGGAAAGTGGGTACAAGAGCTGTTTTTCTCTAAGCAAGTGAGGAAAGTAAGTACCAAGACTGTTTTCCTCTAGGTAATGAGGAAGGTTGAGTGTTGTAGTAATTAGTAGGTTATTTAGTGCCTACAAGTTCTGAACAAGTGCTGATCATGAATAAGCAAATTCAAGCGCTAAAACTAATAATCTGTATCTGAACTAAACTAGTTACAGGAAAGGGGGAAACAAGTGCAAATGCGGGCTTTTAAATCAGAAAGTTGAGAGAGATGGAAAAACTGCCCAAACGGCCAGTAACTACAATTTCTGGACCAGAACTACTCCTTATGTGGTAGATAGGTTACCTAGTGCTTACCACTCCCACTGATAAGCTAGAAGGCTTCCCACCAGCACAGAAAGCTTGGGGGGGGGTCAGAATCTTACATACAGTCCTGGATACAGCAAATCTGAATGTGGACTACACTAGTTACAGGAAAGGTTTTATTTATATATATATATATATATATATATATATATATATATATATATGTATATATATACACAGAAAAGTAGCTAAAACAGAAGTCAAAACAATTCAAATGCAGTGCAAGCTAGTACACTTGAGTATGTAGCAATGTTAGACCAAACAGTTTAAAAAATGCAATTAAAAATGACTAAAAACAAGTGCAGAAGGAGTCTTAGGTAGAATGAGGTAAAGAGATGGGACTGGGGGGAGTGTCCCAGATCAAATCTACAGTGGGGCGGGCAACTGCAAAAGCCTCCAAATTTAAACAATAACACAGGAATAGGAAGGGTGGGTATGGGAAAACCAACACCTTCAGCAGAGATCTAAAAAACTATACAGTGAAGCAAAAATAACGTGCACAACTATGAAGTCAGCCAGCAATGATATAAAATTAGTCAAACAACAATTACCAGTACACAACTCTGAAGTGCCAGAAAAATATACACAGCTCTGTATATCTCCAAATGGTTTGAAGAGCACTCTGTCAGGACACAGGAAGGCTCCAGCAATGATATTAGGTTAGGTTTTGATTGCTGGGTGTTACAGATTCACAATTCAGAAGCACAGATAGAGAAGACTTTGGAGGAGCTAGTTAAGTCAAAGGGTAATATAGTTAGTGTGGCTTAGACACGACTGAAGTTTGAAGAGCTCTCTTTTGTGTTTTTATCTATAATACATTTGAAATGGTTGAGTAGTAATTAAGCCACAGTGCTTTCTTTTTAAATGTAGATTTTAGGAAATGGCATTACACAGCTATTGGAATAACAATGTATTTTTCTAATGCTAGCTAGCATTTCTGTAGTTTTGGTGATGTGGTCATACACTGGTAGGTTTTACTTAAGTAGGTTTGCATTTTTTTCTGTTCTTGGATGGGGATCTGACTAAAGCTGAAAATAAGTAAAATAATGTTGCAGTTGTTGATGCCCTGATTAGATGCTTTCTGATTTAACTGCAAAGCTGATGCTGCAAAGAATAGCATAGTTTAATAGAGTTTGGAACTGACATATCCCTCTCTTTTTACATGTAAGTTAATGGACAGTGTAAGGTCACTCTATACATCTGATGTCTGTGGTTGATTTCCTTAATATTATTATCTCTGAAGGAAAGAAGGAGGAAATGTTTTGTGATGGCTCGTCTTTTTTGAGTTCCTAACGGCATGGATTTTGTTTTAAATAATTTAATGTTAAGAAGAAGAGACTATAGCCTTCAGTAGGGCATATTTAGGCAAGATGACCAAATAATAAGGCCATCTTCTTACAGAAAGAACATGTAAATAAATTCATAGGTAGTTACTAGGTATGCTGTCCAGGTGACCATTTTGGAGCCTAGCCCAATTTCATTTCAGGCTTCCTGTCAGATGCATTAGTACAGTAAACAACCTGGAGCATACGAGCTACAAATCAAGGTAAATTTCATGTATTTAAGGATGAGATGACAAGAATAAACACAGGCATTTTTGGAATTAGCAAATTAAAATGGGATGGAGTGGGTCATTTTTACAGTAGATAATCACCAGTTCTTTTATTGCGGCCTTTTTAGGTGCAGTCCAGCTAATGGACATTCCATCTTACCGTACAGAACAGGATCACATTAAGCTGGCTCTGCTGGTTCCAGAAGTATCAGCAACAATCTACTCAACTTTGAAGCTCTCCTGCCTTTGGAACATGCCAATATCAAAATAATTACTGAAACTTGGTTTAAATGTTCGGAACGGCCTCCATACATACCTGTGTTTTGTGCCCACCATGTCTTCAGATCCAGTGGCAACTGTTGTGGTGTTTCTATATTTGTTAGGGACCATATTAAATATAGACAGAACCACAGAGGGAAAAAAATGGAGTATCTATACCTCCAGTCCTGTATATGACTAAATGTTCTTAGATTTAATGAATAAAAACGCAATGGACTAAATTGTTAACAAATCCACTAGAGAACATAATATAGTCTCTTCATGTACTGTTACCCTGCTATATCCTTCTTTGCTAGAGAGAGATCATAAACTAGTGACCTTCACATCAAAATATCTAAACACACTGAAATCAATATCTAAGAATTCAAGAATTTCAAATACACTTATTTTATCAAATTCTAAGATGAGGTTTCAAAATTTGTAAAAAGACTAAAGCCAGGATAAACTGTAGAAAAATACTGCTTTAATCACCAAAGTCCACAGAACTTAGCGCTTTCACCATAATACATATGGCATCATCAGAGTCAGTGGAACATATTAAAACACTCATAGTTACATAATTTTGCTACAACCAATCAGATTCATTGATGCATTAATTCATTAATCTAAAATAATTAATCAAAAAATAAAATAAAAAAATACATCCTACTAAACTATTCCAGTTGCTTTAAAAACATTATAATCATTAAAAATATTAGTATATATTTGGATAAATATAATAATAAACTCATAAACACTTTCAAGACTGTGAGTCTTGAAAGTTGGACTATTTTGTGTATTTTTTCAGGTTTCAAAATTTACTTACAGGCAGCATCACCCCAGAAATTGGCAAAGCAAGTAGCTTCACAAAAGAATTCTAGTCCCGCTTAGATAAATGTAAATAACTGGCAGTCCCAACCAGATCTAAATGTAATGGGAAATTTAAAAGCATTTACAATTAAAGAAAAACAAAACTCCATGAGGTATATAGAAGAACAAAAGACCCTCATATCAAGGGTAACTTCAGAAAATTGTTTAAAACATTGAAAAACACTAATAGGTCTACTAAAGCAACCTATGAAATTAGGTTTCATTTGAAACTAAGAACAATTACAAATCCTTCTTTCACTACATTAGGAATCTAAGAAATAACATCCAACATAACTTTGAACTTACTCTTAATGGCACCATCTACTTTGATCCAGTATACATTACCAGCAAACGCAGTGCAACTTTTACCTCAGATATAACTATCTAAAGCATACTCAGCCCTGAATCTATCAGACCCCCATCATCACTAAAGAATATGTACTAAGGGTGATCTCCAAGACTAAAATACTTCATCCGTGGGACCTGATAATAAACCAGACTGCTTAATAAACAGTACTAAACAAGTCCTGGCAAAGCTACTCCTTAAACTATTTAACTTGAGTTTATCTACTGGATTTGTACCTGAGATTTGGTGTACAGCAGTAATGATGCCACTCCACAACAGTGGCACTACCACTGCCACCAAAATTATAGACCCATCAGCCTGACTAGTCTTATTTGCAAAAGCCATGGAACATGTTATAGTTAACCTGATAAATTATGTTATTAAACATCTCATCAAGCTATATCCACAGTAGTTTCGATTTGCCAAGGGTAGATCCTGCATAATGAATTTGGTTAACTTCTTCTAAAGGGTAACACATGCTGTTGACAGTAGTTATTCTCTTTACATGCCATACCTTGACATGGCCAAGATGTTTGAGACCATCCTCCATGCCAACATAGGTGATAAGCTTAACCTGGCTAGAACAGTTAAGTTTAATGTATTATAAATAGACCCCCTACATGAGAAGAGGGTTATAAAATTGGCTAAAAGACAGAATCCACATGGTGCATGTAGCAGGTGTCAGGTTCCATCATGTAAATCATGAAACACTTCCCCATGAGCTACTACGCTGAAAGCAAACGGCCGCAGCACCACTTCACCGTAGAGTGGTGTAACTGAAAAGCAGAAACGCTATGGCATTGAACACTGACAACTAGGCTGGCACATGCAATGATCCCTAACGAATGCTAACCGGCTGTAGTCTAACAGCAGAGACATCCATGGTAGTATAGTGATCATCGTGGATAAATACAAAATACCCTATCTCTGGTTTACCTGTGCTTCTTATATCTGCAACAAAGCCCTGCAGTTAGAACTTACACTAATAAATACCCAGCAATGCCAGCATATTAAAAACTGGCTCAAATTAAATGATGAAAAGTGTAATATTGTCACACTTGGTAAAAAAAAAAAAAAAACTCCCCAGAATAAAACATAGACAACACTCCACTCCAAAATAGGAAGACCTTGGAACTTAGGTTGATGATTCCCTCTCCTTTGATCATCATAGAGCAACAGTAGTCTAGACAGTCTTCTATTTAGTGAAGCTAGTTACCAAAGGAATATCATACAGATCTAAAGAAGTCATTGTCCCCTTATTTAGCTGCATTGATTAAGCAAATTATTGACTAGAATGCCGCCTTCGGGATGTAACTCACTAGATGTATTAAGCAACTGGAAATACTTCATAGGTTTCTAAGTAAGAAGATCACATGCTTAAAAACTCTAAGCAACCAGAAAAGACTAGAAGCACTATTACTTTATTCAATACCTTATAGACTCCTGAAGGGAGATTATGCCTTGTGTTGCATGCCATTAGGGAATCCAGTAGTCCTGAATCACCTGTGTCTCCAAAATCAAATAGTCTCACAAATTCCAGAACCAGGGTTCTAAATCCTTATCAGCAAATAAATAAAACATGGTTTAGGGATAGGTTCAGTACACAGTCCATCCCCACCTCTGGAATAGACTCCTGCTTCAAGTTAAACAGGTGATACAGTATCTTCCTTTAAATGATAACTGGATGATTGGATGGGTATTCACAAATTCACCCCTGGCTAGACTGGCTTAGCCCTCCTCAGAAAAGGACATGTGGTTTAAGGCTGGTACTGGCAAGGTGAAAGTGGTTGTAAGACTTAGTTACATTGTGTTTCCTATGATCTTATGAAGACTCTGCCAGAAAAAATGTGGCAAAACAAGTGTTCAGTTACATTTCCTCCATGATAGAAAGATCTCACTCAGAATAAAAGGCAGTTGTGCAACATTACACTAATACGAATTAAAACTCCAACTACAGATGCTGAAGAGTAGGAAAGTGACCATTTTTTGAAGATTTCCAGCTGAGAAAAATATTTCATACTAAGATCAGCTTGATCTAATCCATCACCAAAAATAAGTGAGAGCTTAATTAGATTTGATAAAGACAAGTTATCCCAAGTAATTAATAAAATGAATGCTTATATACCTTTATCATTAAGACTTACCTTTTGTTCCAAGTCAATATAAATATATTTCACACTGATTAATAAAAAACATCCTAGGAGATGCCATTTTATTTATACAAACAGACAACATACATGAACAAATTGAAGGAATAGAATGGAACTGACAATCATTAAAGTGGTTGAGAAAAAAACAGTTGGAAAAATGCAGGAAAAATAAAAAGTTCTGTCTGAAATGCTCTGAAAACATTATTATTATTATTATTATTATTATTACTATGTACAGAATAATATTTGTATCTTTCTCCAGTAGGTTGGAATGCATGTTGAAGGATTTTAATTATCTTTTTTATTAGTTAATAAAATTGTCAAATGAACATGGAAGAGAGTAAGTTGATATTATAGTTGTATGTGTAGTAATAACAAAGGAGACAGGTGATATATTGTTTTAATAACTCAGATAAAAACGGTAACATATTTATCTTACTCTAGGTCTCTTAAATAATTTAATTATTTTATTTGATTTTCTCATACAAAATATTGGGGGATAATTTGATAATTTGATAAATAGCATTTAGTCTGAAATATAATTTACTATGATTCAAATGATTTTAAGTTACTTTTTTCAAATATATTAGTCTTAATTATATATATATATATATATATATATATATATATATATATATATATAAATATTTTCTTCCAAATAAAATGCTTTCCATTGATCTAACAGTAGAGGTGAGTTTACATAACTTTTCTTCTTTGGGTTTATTTAAAAATCCCACAGTCATCACAAACAGTGGTAAAATATAATAGTGTAAATGACATGTTTAATGCATTACAAAATACTTTTAAATAGTTATTTTGACTTTACTTCATTTAGTAAGACAATTTTTTTATTTTATTTTTGTAAACTGCAGCTTATACCATTCATCTAAATTCAAGTACTATATCACTGCCTAAGTTTATATGTATTTTTTCTTTTAACTTCATTTACAATGCCTACCAGATATAAGCAATATTAAAATGTACATATACGTGGACTTGCTTCCCTACAAAAGGAAATAAAAGGAAATAAAACATGCACTAGAGGTCAGAGGTTAACAGTGAAGTAAACAAATCTATTGAGAAATAACGATTTCAAATTGGACAGTACAATCATACTTTCAATTGTAATATAATCAAATTGCTATGAAAAATAATGTAAGAAGAGTATTAGAAGCAGATTTAATGAGAAGAGCTTCTACCATGTTATAACGGACCAAAAAAAAAGTAAAAGTAATTTAATGACATACTAAAAAGAATTACATGTCTGTTGTCTGTGGCTACTGAGTGTGCTCTACACAGGAATTTTATTAATTGACATATAATTATGTTCTCACTTATGTTTAAGGTTATTATAAAGAAAAACAGGTAGGTAGAGAACTGATGATAAATGTTTAATAATATCTTTTTCTACTTCATCATAAAATTCTCTTTTCTGAAGTACCATCACTATAATATATGGATTGACGCTGCGGTGCCGGTGGTGGTGCTGCGGTAGCATTGTCGCCTCACAGTAAGACATTGTCCTGTTCAATTCTCAGCTAGAGCGTCTTCTGTGTGGAGACATGCATGAATGGGCATACCTTCGTTGAAGGTTGTGCATCAGAGCTGGCAACTCGGCACGTAAAAATCTACTGCCAATCATTAGCGGACCGGAGTTCCTCTGTGGCGACCCCTAACCGGGAAAAGCCGAAAGACACAACAACAACAACTGTAATATATGGATTAAACATCTGGTAAATGGAATGTTTTTTCTAGGAATATTTTTTTAATAATATAATAACTTATATAGCGTAGACTTGATGCATTACAATAATGTCAATCAGAAGCATATTGGAAATTTTATATAGACATTTTATAAGCAAAGTTGGTAGGTATTAAATAAAGGTTAATTAGACAAGATAAGCCAAGATGACAATTTACAAACCACAGCTATATACTGGTTATATATTAAAATTTAGTACAACCAATATCAATGGAAGAAGTGTGGTAAAGTTTAATATACATTTTCCTTCTCAACTGCTTCTGCTCATGTTTTTTTTTAGTTGCATTACATATAAACGAGAGACTAATCTATAAGTATAAAGACATTTATCAAGAGTGAGGTAGTCAATTTCCCCACTTGAATTTTTCAGTAAACAAGTACAAAATAAAGCAAATGAAAGGTTCAGCTCTACATGGAGAGTTATAGCATGAAAAGCTGGGTTGTGGTTTTCTCTCTTTGCTGCATAAGATAACTTTTGAAGGATGTATATACAAATGACAGAGATGTGGGCAAAACAGAAGGTGTATTGCATTTAAAAATGTTTTTATGAAAGTTAGCTGACAATTGATGCAAAACCTGATGGATTGGTTGTTTAAGTTATGTATAAGATATCTGCTTTATAATAATTTGCATGTTTGTTCTTTACAGGCTGCTACATATTTACTATTCTATATACCTTTTATATATTTTGAAATGTCTGTGTATATACTTTGATTAATTGAATTTGCTTATTTGCTTGAGTGAAAGTGTGACAAAGCAGTTCATCACAAGTTGTAGAAGGGCCAATGAGTATTTAATAGATAAACTGGGGAAATATATGCATAGTTGTAGTCTAGTAGTCTGTTTATAGTTTTAAACAGGCTACAAACTGTTGCCTCTATGAGTGGTTGATTTTGATAACAGAAATAGTTTATAAGATTAGTAAAATATGTTTTTTTGTTAACACATTAAACAATGCCTTATATTTGTTTTCCTTAAAAAGGTTGATGCTTTTATCTTTGTAAGAGCATCATGAAGGCATGGAATAAATTACTTAAAAAAATCATCTTCTTCTTTCGTCTTTTCCTGGTTAGGGGTCGCCACAGTGGATCACCTGTCTGCTCATGATTGGCAGTAGAGTTTTACGGTGTCGAGTTCCCAGGCTGGCGCCCAACCTTCCACAGAAGGTGCACACACACACATTCATACCTAGGGCCAATTTAGAGAGTCCAATCCACCTACAGCATGTCTTTGGGATGTGGGTGGAAACCGGAGCACCCAGAGGAAACCCACGTGACCACAGGGAGGACATGCAGACTCCGCACAGAAGGCACCCCAGCCGAGGATTGAACCGGAGAACCTCTTACTGTGAGGTGACAATGCTAACCGCTGTACCATCATATCAGTGCAGCTCTAAACCATGGCATCAGATGGATAACTAATTGGAAATATATTACAGCTTATGAGAAAAGTTACAGCTATGTCTATAAATGTAATGTTTTAAATAGTGGCAAAAGAAAATCACTTACTGAATGGTGGAAAAATAGTGTTTCACAAAAAATCATAGAAAAGGCTATAGAATGCCTTAATATAATAATAACAGAGTAAGCTTAATGTCAAGAAATGTATAGTTATCCCCTTTGGGAAAAACCATGTACCCATGAATTACCACATAGGTGGCAGTACACTAAACACTGAAAGTGTGATGAGAGACTTAGGGACCCAGGTGGACAGTGGTCTCACCTTCGATAACCACATCACTGCAACAGTCAGGAAATCATTCTGTGTGGCACACCTCATCACTAAGGGCTTTTCATCTGAAAAAAGGAGGTCATTGTCCCACTGTACTCATTCCTCATTAGACCCATTATAGAGTACAACACCCCATTTGGTATGTACCTCACAAGACATCTGCAACAGCTGGAAAGGCCGCAGAAATACCTCACTAAAAAAATCACAGGCCTAAAGCAGATGCCCTGTGCTGACCATCTAAAAAAACTCCAGCTATACTCTGTGGAATATTGTCTACTCAGATGTGATCTCTGCTTAACATACAAGGCCATGTCAAACCCTGAGCTGTTGGACATGCTTCACTTAAAGAAATCCCAATCCCTCAGAGCCACACACTCCAGAGATCTAAACCTTGTCATCACAATGAACAAAACATGCTGGAGGAATAGGTTCCTGACCCAGAGACTCCCCATACTCTAGAATAGACTGCCCATACATGTCAAGCAGAGCGCCTCCTTGGCCCTCTTCAAAAGGAACCTTGATGATTGGATGGGAGATAGGAAATTCACCTCGGGGAATCACGTCAGTCCCCCTGCTAGACAGGGGTCCAGGGAAGTAAATATTGTTGGAAGAAATATCCAGGGAATTGTTATGGCTAGGCTTGTATAGGCCCTAGGGCCGATAGGCTAGTACCAACCTATAAACCTATGAACCTATGAATACTTAAATAGCAGTTGCTATCACAATGTCATTTAAAATGTAAATGAGAGGAACAACAATCTTATGAAAGAAAGCAGAAATACAACCAAACATTAAAACAGATAGTTGATATTAAAGGTATGCATTCCATACTAACTAGCAAAAGAAAATGTATATCTAAAATGGTAAAAAAAAATTAGAAATTTTGTTGAACAACCTAAATGGAAATTTCATTTTGGCAGAGGCGTTTAATTGTATAAGGAATGAATCAGATATCACAGCAAAAACAGCATTAAGAGTCTCTGAGAAGACTTGTAAAAATATATAATTTCATTTGCAGTCAAAGATGCATTATATTTCACTTGTTACTCATTGGCACCCATCTGAAAACTGATTAGATATACATTTCAGTAGGTGTGCAAAATAAAATTGAGAATTTTAAATCCATTCTCTGTCCATTATCTGATCACGACATCATATGTTTCAACCTTTCGATGATAATTAGGTACTTTACAACCTATTCAAGAATATATATGACAAAATATGACAAAAATTAAAGAGCTGAATAGGTTAATGAAATTATCCTATGGGAGTCATTTAAAATGTATGCTAATGAGAAAATTAAATTTTGGTGTAAAAAGAAAACAATGGAACTTAGATCTAGCAGAAATATAAGGGAAACCTCATAAAGCTAAAATAAAACAAGATGGAGACAAAAAGTTGTCCATTACAATAATTATCAGGAAATACTTACTCATAAAACTGAGATTGCCTTAGAAACGATTAAGCTGTATATGTATGCAGTGTCATCAAGGGGTTTACATGGCTTACAAACAGGAGTAAAATAAGAGCAATAAAAAATCAAATTAATGCCATTCTTAGATATACTTCAAAGAAGGAAACTTCAGATTTTGAAGAATTTTTGATAATGATTAAAGAATTTTATGAGGAAATTAATAACATTGAGAACTTATCAATGTATATTAAAGTTGTTCACTGTTATCTAAACAGGATTTAAAAATTAAATTAATAACACACAAAAAAGTAAAGCTTAAGAAGCCAGTAATAAGAAATGAAATTAATGAACATATTAAAAATCAAATTAGGCAATGCATTAAGATTTGATAGAATTATTTCTGAAAAAAATCACTTCTCACAAAATCTGATCTCCTTAATAAAGTTTTCTTTAAATTCAAAATCTTAAACAGGTTCCCCCAGTCTTAGAAATAATTCTTAGCATTATTTGTCTTGAAGCAAAGGAAAGAGGGACATTTAGTTTCTTCATATAGATCTATATTGTTGCTTAATGTAGATTATAAAATATTTGCCTTGATTTTAATTAACAGTTTTAAAGTTGTACTAGATAGTACTTTTAGTAAAGATCGGATTGGTTTTATAGTGAGTGGAATAACACATGATAATATTAAAAGAATAATTTTGTTAACTGACCGTGATAATTTAAAGAAGCAGAAATTGACAGTCTTGATATAAAAATGGTATTAGACCAAGTATGTTGGAAATTTTTATTTTATGTATTAAGATCACATGGATTTCCAGATGCATTTATAAATTTAATACAAAATCTATATTATGATTCTAAAGCTTGGGATAAAATAGATCCTTTCCTTGCTCTACCAACTAACATGAAAAGATGAACTAAACAAAGGTGCCCAATTTATCCATTGTTTAGTTATTGAACCATTTGCTAATTCCATTAGAAGTAATAAAAAAATAGATCGGCTCAGAATTTCTAATAATTATAGAGCTAAACTTCCATTGTTTGCAGACGATATCTTAATATTAATGGGGACATTAAGAACTCATGGTGAACTGGTTGTTCTATTAAGCATTTCAGAAAGTCTCAAAAATGAGATTCAATGAATATAAAACTAAAACAATACTTTTGCATTAAAGTGTTTTACCTTCAGTAGAAACAAAGCACAAATGTAATTTCAACAGAACAGAAATAAATTACCTAGGTATTAACATTTTAGCAGACATTAATATTATACAAGAAAATGTAAAATAAATAAATTAGCTAATAAAAATGGAATAATATATTTTTTATCTGTGAAGACAGGCAAAATTTAATAAAAAATGATAAGTCTTCCAATAATATATGTTTTGCAATAAAAAAGTTAATCAGAAAACTGGAGCAAATATTACTTTTATGGTATCCTTCTAAACCTAAAACAACATTGGTTAAATATTTGAGATCTTTGGAGAATCAGAATAGGGGCACTGGGTTTCCAAATGTAGAGACTTATGCAATAGCCTCCATATTCAAAACATTAATGTATTGGTTAGATAAAAATGCAAGAGTCAGTGGAAGATAACACCTGAAGAATTCTTTGAAACATTTCAGATAGATAGACGGAAGATTAATTATAAAGCCAAATAATTTTGTTGAGATTACCTCCTATTTTGGTTTCTTGCCTAAACAGATTACACTAAGACAGCATTTTTTAAATAGGAATTAGGAATTAGAATTGTCTTGTATGGGTGGGGCAATAATTTTAAAATAAAATACTTTTAATGTTTGCTAGCATTAAGCTGAAGTCTATTATTTTTAAGCCATAACTGCAGTGAAACAAAACTGGATTGCAGTTTAACATTACCTGTGGTGACTATTATATGCATGAAGAATTGTAGTTTCACTGACATATTGAATAATTTTATTTCTATGTGCTGACAGGCCATGTGATTTACAAACATTGTAAAAAGGTTTGGATCTTGTACTATGTCTTGTGGGACCACAAAAGTAATAGGTTGCAGTTCTGAGGCAGCACCATTCCGTAGGTACCATTTTGACCACTTAGGGCACTGAGGTATAGTACATAGTTACTTAGATCCATGTGCCCTTGTAGAATATCTATCTATATATGGAATTTTAAAAGGATCTTTAGT